>NC_134488.1:49481081-49506498 GCF_040206685.1 Ascaphus truei | reverse complement strand
CATTCCCTTCCCCGTGTGATATCGGCGTGTTACGGGGCCGCTGCGTGTGGCACATCCATTCCCTTCCCGTGTGATATCTGCGTGTTACGGGGCCGCTGCGTGTGGCACATCCATTCCTTCCCGTGTGATATCGGCGTTTTACGGGGCCGCTGCGTGTGGCACATCATTCCTTCCCGTGTGATATCGGCGTGTTACGGGGCCGCTGCGTGTGGCACATCCATTCCTTCCCGTGTGATATCGGCGTGTTACGGGGCCGCTGCGTGTGGCACATCCATTCCTTCCCGTGTGATATCGGCGTGTTACGGGGCGCTGCGTGTGGCACATCCATTCCTTCCCCGTGTGATATCGGCGTGTTACGGGGCCGCTGCGGTGTGGCACATCCATTCCTTCCCGTGTGATATCTGCGTGTTACGGGGCCGCTGCGTGTGGCACATCCATTCCTTCCCGTGTGATATCGGCGTGTTACGGGGCCGCTGCGTGTGGCACATCCATTCCTTCCCGTGTGATATCGGCGTGTTACGGGGCCGCTGCGTGTGGCACATCCATTCCTTCCCGTGTGATATCGGCGTGTTACGGGGCCGCTGCGTGTGGCACATCCATTCCTTCCCGTGTGATATCGGCGTGTTACGGGGCCGCTGCGTGTGGCACATCCATTCCTTCCCGTGTGATATCGGCGTGTTACGGGGCCGCTGCGTGTGGCACATCCATTCCTTCCCGTGTGATATCGGCGTGTTACGGGGCCGCCTGCGTGTGGCACATCCATTCCTTCCCGTGTGATATCGGCGTGTTACGGGGCCGCTGCGTGTGGCACATCCATTCCTTCCCGTGTGATATCGGCGTGTTACGGGGCCGCTGCGTGTGGCACATCATTCCTTCCGTGTGATATCGGCGTGTTACGGGGCGCTGCGTGTGGCACATCCTCCGATCGGGTTCCGCGCTGGGCCTCTCGTGATATCGGCGTGTTACGGGGCCGCTGCGTGTGGCACATCCATTCCTTCCCGTGTGATATCGGCGTGTTACGGGGCCGCTGCGTGTGGCACATCCATTCCTTCCCGTGTGATATCGGCGTGTTACGGGGCCGCTGCGTGTGGCACATCCATTCCTTCCCGTGTGATATCGGCGTGTTACGGGGCGCTGCGTGTGGCACATCCATTCCTTCCCGTGTGATATCGGCGTGTTACGGGGCCGCTGCGTGTGGCACATCCATTCCTTCCCGTGTGATATCGGCGTGTTACGGGGCCGCTGGCGTGTGGCAACATCCATTCCTTCCCGTGTGATATCGGCGTGTTACGGGGCCGCTGCGTGTGGCACATCCATTCCTTCCCGTGTGATATCGGCGTGTTACGGGGCCGCTGCGTGTGGCACATCCATTCCTTCCCGTGTGATATCGGCGTGTTACGGGGCCGCTGCGTGTGGACACATCCATTCCTTCCCGTGTGATATCGGCGTGTTACGGGGCCGCTGCGTGTGCACAGTCCATTCCTTCCCGTGTGATATCGGCGTGTTACGGGGCCGCTGCGTGTGGCACATCCATTCCTTCCCGTGTGATATCGGCGTGTTACGGGGCCGCTGCGTGTGGCACATCATTCCTTCCGTGTGATATCGGCGTGTTACGGGGCCGCTGCGTGTGCACATCCATTCCTTCCCGTGTGATATCGGCGTGTTACGGGGCGCTGCGTGTGGCCATCCATTCCTTCCCGTGTGATATCGGCGTGTTAGGGGCCGCTGGTGTGGCACATCCATTCCTTCCCGTGTGATATCGGCGTGTTACGGGGCGCTGCGTGTGGCACATCCATTCCTTCCCGTGTGATATCGGCGTGTTACGGGGCCGCTGCGTGTGGCACATCCATTCCTTCCCGTGTGATATCGGCGTGTTACGGGGCGCTGCGTGTGGCACATCCATTCCTTCCCGTGTGATATCGGCGTGTTACGGGGCCGCTGCGTGTGGCACATCCATTCCTTCCCGTGTGATATCGGCGTGTTACGGGGCCGCTGCGTGTGGCACATCCATTCCTTCCCGTGTGATATCGGCGTGTTACGGGGCCGCTGCGTGTGGCACGTCCATTCCTTCCCGTGTGATATCGGCGTGTTACGGGGCCGCTGCGTGTGGCACATCCATTCCTTCCGTGTGATATCGGCGTGTTACGGGGCCGCTGCGTGTGGCACATCCATTCCTTCCCGTGTGATATCGGCGTGTTACGGGGCCGCTGCGTGTGGCACATCCATTCCTTCCCGTGTGATATCGGCGTGTTACGGGGCCGCTGCGTGTGGCACATCCATTCCTTCCCGTGTGATATCGGCGTGTTACGGGGCCGCTGCGTGTGGCACATCCATTCCTTCCCGTGTGATATCGGCGTGTTACGGGGCCGCTGCGTGTGGCACATCCATTCCTTCCCGTGTGATATCGGCGTGTTACGGGGCCGCTGCGTGTGGCACATCCATCATTCCTTCCCGTGTGATATCGGCGTGTTACGGGGCGCTGCGTGTGGCACATCCATTCCTTCCCGTGTGATATCTGCGTGTTACGGGGCCGCTGCGTGTGGCACATCCATTCCTTCCCGTGTGATATCGGCGTGTTACGGGGCGCTGCGTGTGGCACATCCATTCCTTCCCGTGTGATATCGGCGTGTTACGGGGCCGCTGCGTGTGGCACATCCATTCCTTCCCGTGTGATATCTGCGTGTTACGGGGCCGCTGCGTGTGGCACATCCATTCCTTCCCGTGTGATATCGGCGTGTTACGGGGCCGCTGCGTGTGGCACATCCATTCCTTCCCGTGTGATATCGGCGTGTTACGGGGCCGCTGCGTGTGGCACATCCATTCCTTCCCGTGTGATATCGGCGTGTTACGGGGCCGCTGCGTGTGGCACATCCATTCCTTCCCGTGTGATATCGGCGTGTTACGGGTCCGCTGCGTGTGGCACATCCATTCCTTCCCGTGTGATATCGGCGTGTTACGGGGCCGCTGCGTGTGGCACATCCATTCCTTCCCGTGTGATATCGGCGTGTTACGGGGCCGCTGCGTGTGGCACATCCATTCCTTCCCGTGTGATATCGGCGTGTTACGGGGCACTGCGTGTGGCACATCCATTCCTTCCCGTGTGATATCGGCGTGTTACGGGGCCGCTGCGTGTGGCACATGCATTCCTTCCCGTGTGATATCGGCGTGTTACGGGGCGCTGCGTGTGGCACATCCATTCCTTCCCGTGTGATATCGGCGTGTTACGGGGCCGCTGCGTGTGGCACATCCATTCCTTCCCGTGTGATATCTGCGTGTTACGGGGCCGCTGCGTGTGGCACATCCATTCCTTCCCGTGTGATATCTGCGTGTTACGGGGCCGCTGCGTGTGGCACATCCATTCCTTCCCGTGTGATATCGGCGTGTTACGGGGCGCTGCGTGTGGCACATCCATTCCTTCCCGTGTGATATCTGCGTGTTACGGGGCCGCTGCGTGTGGCACATCCATTCCTTCCCGTGTGATATCGGCGTGTTACGGGGCGCTGCGTGTGGCACATCCATTCCTTCCCGTGTGATATCGGCGTGTTACGGGGCCGCTGGGTGTGGCACATCCATTCCTTCCCGTGTGATATCGGCGTGTTACGGGGCCGCTGCGTGTGGCACATCCATTCCTTCCCGTGTGATATCGGCGTGTTACGGGGACGCTGCGTGTGGCACATCCATTCCTTCCCGTGTGATATCGGCGTGTTACGGGGCCGCTGCGTGTGGCACATCCATTCCTTCCCGTGTGATATCGGCGTGTTACGGGGCCGCTGCGTGTGACACGTCCATTCCTTCCCGTGTGATATCGGCGTGTTACGGGGCCGCTGCGTGTGGCACGTCCATTCCTTCCCGTGTGATATCGGCGTGTTACGGGGCCGCTGCGTGTGGCACATCCATTCCTTCCCGTGTGATATCGGCGTGTTACGGGGCCGCTGCGTGTGACACATCCATTCCTTCCCGTGTGATATCGGCGTGTTACGGGGCCGCTGCGTGTGGCACATCCATTCCTTCCCGTGTGATATCGGCGTGTTACGGGGCCGCTGCGTGTGGCACATCCATTCCTTCCCGTGTGATATCGGCGTGTTACGGGGCGCTGCGTGTGGCACATCCATTCCTTCCCGTGTGATATCGGCGTGTTACGGGGCCGCTGCGTGTGGCACATCCATTCCTTCCCGTGTGATATCGGCGTGTTACGGGGCGCTGCGTGTGGCACATCCATTCCTTCCCGTGTGATATCGGCGTGTTACGGGGCCGCTGCGTGTGGCACATCCATTCCTTCCCGTGTGATATCGGCGTGTTACGGGGCCGCTGCGTGTGGCACATCCATTCCTTCCCGTGTGATATCGGCGTGTTACGGGGCCGCTGCGTGTGACACGTCCATTCCTTCCCGTGTGATATCGGCGTGTTACGGGGCCGCTGCGTGTGGCACATCCATTCCTTCCCGTGTGATATCGGCGTGTTACGGGGCCGCTGCGTGTGGCACATCCATTCCTTCCCGTGTGATATCGGCGTGTTACGGGGCCGCTGCGTGTGACACATCCATTCCTTCCCGTGTGATATCGGCGTGTTACGGGGCCGCTGCGTGTGGCACATCCATTCCTTCCCGTGTGATATCGGCGTGTTACGGGGCCGCTGCGTGTGGCACATCCATTCCTTCCCGTGTGATATCGGCGTGTTACGGGGCCGCTGCGTGTGGCACATCCATTCCTTCCCGTGTGATATCGGCGTGTTACGGGGCCGCTGCGTGTGGCACATCCATTCCTTCCCGTGTGATATCGGCGTGTTACGGGGCGCTGCGTGTGGCACATCCATTCCTTCCCGTGTGATATCTGCGTGTTACGGGGCCGCTGCGTGTGGCACATCCATTCCTTCCCGTGTGATATCGGCGTGTTACGGGGCGCTGCGTGTGGCACATCCATTCCTTCCCGTGTGATATCGGCGTGTTACGGGGCCGCTGCGTGTGGCACATCCATTCCTTCCCGTGTGATATCGGCGTGTTACGGGGCCGCTGCGTGTGGCACATCCATTCCTTCCCGTGTGATATCGGCGTGTTACGGGGCGCTGCGTGTGGCACATCCATTCCTTCCCGTGTGATATCTGCGTGTTACGGGGCCGCTGCGTGTGGCACATCCATTCCTTCCCGTGTGATATCGGCGTGTTACGGGGCGCTGCGTGTGGCACATCCATTCCTTCCCGTGTGTCCGTCCCCAGCGAGACACGTAACATTACCATAGACTGGCGGAGTAGATGAGGTGGGTGGGGGCTCCGTGTGGTTATAAAGTCCCTGTGTAGCAGTGATGGGGGGGGGGGGCACGTAAGGCTGCGCTTGTAGCAAAAACAAATGTATTGCCGCCGTCGCTGGCGCTTATGGTAGAAACGACGCGATGGAGCGACGGCTTGGTCGCGTTCGCTGGAAGTCAATTTGTTTTTTTCAGCGACCTCCGCCTGACGTCGCCATCGCGTCTCCGGCGCTATAAGCGCCGCCGTAGATAGGCCCCGTGTTGACGTGTCCCCCCCCTTGCAGAAGGAGCTGGTGAGGAGGCGGGAGCAGCTGAAGGAGAGTTACCAGGAGGTGCTGGACAGGCAGGCGCAGGCCGAGAACCAGCTGCAGGTTCAGATCAAACAGCTGAAGCAGCAGCGGGAGGACGAGAGGGGGGAACATCAGGTGAGACGGTCACCGTAAGTGCGTGTGTGTGCAGGTGCGTACGTGTGTAGGTGCGTACGTGTGTAGGTGCGTAGGTGCGTACGTGTGTAGGTGCGTACGTAGGTGCGTACGTGCGTACGTAGGTGCGTTCGTGCGTACATGTGTAGGTGCGTACGTGCGTGTGTGCAGGTGCGTACATGTGTAGGTGCGTACGTGCGTGTGTGCAGGTGCGTACATGTGTAGGTGCGTACGTGCGTGTGTGCAGGTGCGTACATGTGTAGGTGCGTACGTGCGTGTGTGCAGGTGCGTACATGTGTAGGTGCGTACGTGCGTGTGTGCAGGTGCGTACATGTGTAGGTGCGTACGTAGGTGCGTGCAGGTGCGTACATGTGTAGGTGCGTACGTAGGTGCGTACATGGGCACGTAGGTGCGTACGTAGGTGCGTACGTGTGTACGTACGTGTGTGCGTTGGTGCGCGTGTGTGTGTATTTAATTAAGAAGTTACAAATGAGAATATATATATATGACAACCAGAGACTGAGGAGAGATGTGTGTGTGTGTGTGTGTGTGTGTGTGTGTGTCACTTTGTGGTGTGTGTGTGTGTGTGTGTGTGTGTGTGTATATATTCTCATTTGTAACTTGCCAATGAAGATGTTAGTTGGTTTGTCTTGGATTATTGTTGGATCATAATTAATGCAGTACTCCGGATACTTACGGGTTACCCAGGGGTCAGTAACCTTTCCTTACTCGCCTCGCTCATGCTGTGCTACTCCGGATACTTATGGGTTACCCAGGGGTCAGTAACCTTTCCTTACTCGCCTCGCTCAAGCTGCGGTACTTACAGGTTACCCAGGGGTCAGTAACCTTTCCTTACTCGCCTCGCTCATGCTGCGGTACTTACGGGTTACCCAGGGGTCAGTAACCTTTCCTTACTCGCCTGCTCATGCTGTGCTACTCCGGATACTTACGGGTTACCCAGGGGTCAGTAACCTTTCCTTACTCGCCTGCTCATGCTGCGGTACTCCGGATACTTACGGGTTTCCCAGGGGTCAGTAACCTTTCCTTACTCGCCTGCTCATGCTGCGGTACTCCGGATACTTACGGGTTACCCAGGGGTCAGTAACCTTTCCTTACTCGCCTGCTCATGCTGCGGTACTCCGGATACTTACGGGTTACCCAGGGGTCAGTAACCTTTCCTTACTCGCCTGCTCATGCTGCGGTACTCCGGATACTTACGGGTTACCCAGGGGTCAGTAACCTTTCCTTACTCGCCTCGCTCATGCTGCTAGTACTCTGGATACTTACGGGTTACCCAGGGATCAGTAACCTTTCCTTACTCGCCTGCTCATGCTGCGGTACTTACGGGTTACCCAGGGGTCAGTAACCTTTCCTTACTCGCCTGCTCATGCTGCGGTACTCCGGATACTTACGGGTTACCCAGGGGTCAGTAACCTTTCCTTACTCGCCTCGCTCATGCTGCGGTACTTACGGGTTACCCAGGGGTCAGTAACCTTTCCTTACTTGCCTCGCTCATGCTGTGCTACTCCAGATACTTACGGGTTACCCAGGGGTCAGTAACCTTTCCTTACTCGCCTGCTCATGCTGCTAGTACTCCGGATACTTATGGGTTACCCAGGGGTCAGTAACCTTTCCTTACTCGCCTGCTCATGCTGTGCTACTCCGGATACTTATGGGTTACCCAGGGGTCGGTAACCTTTCCTTACTCGCCTCGCTCATGCTGCGGTACTTACGGGTTACCCAGGGGTCAGTAACCTTTCCTTACTCGCCTGCTCATGCTGTGCTACTCCGGATACTTATGGGTTACCCAGGGGTCGGTAACCTTTCCTTACTCGCCTCGCTCATGCTGCGGTACTTACGGGTTACCCAGGGGTCAGTAACCTTTCCTTGCTCGTCCCGCTCATGCTGCGGTACTCCGGATACTTACGGGTTACCCAGGGGTCAGTAACCTTTCCTTACTCGCCTGCTCATGCTGCGGTACTCCGGATACTTACTGCTCACTCGGTTGTGTTTTAATATCTCGTGAGATACATTTTTGGGGTTGTGGTGTCTCTTTTTGGTGGTATTTCTATGTTTTTGTGTAATAAAAATGTAACATTTCTTCCACGTTCTATGCTATCTTCTCCTCGCAGCTCTGAGGATGAGACATTCTTCTGCCCACTATATATGGGGCGTTGTCCAACTTAGGTCAGTTTTCTTGTCCTACCTGAGCTGGAGAGAGGACTTCGGGTAGGTTCCCGGACAGGGTTATTTTTTGATGGACACTTCACACTTTTGTTGGCGCCGCGTTGATGCCATGTTGGCGCCGCGTTGGTGCTGCGTTGATGCCATGTTGGTGCTGCATTGATGCCATGTCGGCGTATCTCAAGAACAGTCAGCATTTGGAAATCAAATCTGGACGATCGGCTTGAACATTAAGGCAGAAACTGTAACAGGGTTTTTCGCATCTTGGAGATTCAATGGCCTTTTTTTTCTGTGACGCTTCCATGAACGTTCTCCGCCTGGCAGCTAAATCCTGAGCATGTACTATAGCTGAGCGCTGTGGCTTAAATTATGGGCGGCGGTCGCCCTGTCCATCCAAGAATAGACTCGTGTCTTTACCTTATGAAGGTGCTTATCTCTTTGGAGAACTACTGGATAAGGACTTGATTATACCAGATGCTGCTTAGCGTCAGCGCGATCCGGTGACCTCACAATGCCGCCAAGTGGCATCTTGATTATACCAGGGAAACTGCGGAGACAGGGAGGCGTGGCCGTGAGCGGTTCACCCTCATTGGCTGAAACCGCACGTGACGCGGCCGTCAACAGCCAAAACAAATCCTGAGGATTGCCGCCGGAGACATCCGCCCTACAGTTCCACGGGGCGCGCACGCTGCAACAGGTAGGAGCGCTTCTATTGGAGTTTTTAGGTATAATCACGGCCTTATATTATTTCCCAGAAGGCTGGAGGGAAAAAGTCACTTTTTACCCCAGCAGGGAAGGTTACGGCTTTCGTCACTCGTCAGGCCTCCACGACGAGGTTTTCAGGACTCAGTCTTCTAGACCAGCGGTGCGCAATCTGTGGGGCGCGACCCCCAGGGGGGCGCGAGACTGCCGACGGGGGGCGCGGGGTTTACAGAGGCCCCGCGCGCTTCCCGAAGGCACTTAAATTAAGTGCCGGGGGAGCTGCAGGGCCTCTGTAAACCATACTTACCCGTGGCTCCGGCGGCTTCCTCCCGGCGTCGCCATGGCAACGCGGCGTCAAAATGACGCTGCGAGGTCATGCGACGTCACGTTGCTATGGCAACGTGACGTCATTACGCCGGTGCGAGGGTAAGTTGGGGTTGGGGGGGGCGCGGGAGTGAGGGGACAGCCGGCAGGGGGGCGCAGGGAAAAAAGTTTGCGCCCCCCTGTTCTAGACAAGGGAGAATTTATCATCTGAATTGGGATTCCCGACAACAGCAAATTTGGGGCGGCTCTGGTCAACCAGCTTCACAGGGGACCTTCACGAAGTAAGAGATCTCAAGTTGACTGGGTGCTAATCCAGGATACAACGATGGTTGGGGGTAGACTTGGGGATTTTCTGGATCACTGGGTCCAAACACCAACAGACTCGTGGGTTTGGGAGATTATAGCCCACGGGTATTCCCTGGTTTCTGAAATTGCCAGGAATTTGCTTCAAGGAATCGTGTCTCTCAAACGACTGAGAAGAACCTGGCCTTGAAGCAGGCGCTTCACAATAGTTTGGCCAATAGAGCAATTCACCCAGTTCCGGCTTCTCACAAGAGGCGAGGGCTTTTTATTTTTCAATCCTGTTTCAAGGATGGAGTCCTTGCAGGCAGTTTTATAACGGTGATGAAGGAGCATTTCTATCTTTTATAGACTGAAAGGATGCTCATCTCCTGTGACGGTGAGGGGGTAACTGGGCTCAAGCCCGTCTGGTTACCCCATGTTTTGGGGTCCTAGAGAGTCAACTCTTGGACCCAGGGTCTGCATATGTGTAACATGAGTAAATGTAAAATATGCGACATTAGAAATCTGTTGTGTTTTTACCTTTCCAGTGGTGCTGGGACCAGGAGATTGCTAGGTTATGAGTAGCAGAGTGGGTTTGACGGAGAAAGTCGATTGTGGCTATGTAGCGGGGTTCCAGCGTTACATGATACCCCAAAGATGTACCCGGGAATCAGGTAAGATTCTCGGACACATTGAAGCCCAATTCTCTGGTCAAACTCCTACCCTGAAAACGTTCTTGCGACTCACCACTAGGATCCCTGCTGTAGCACAGTCCAGGAAGGTAACTGAGGCATAAGGGGTTAACGTATCCCTGCAACATGCACTGGGTCCCTAGTATAAGGGGGGATGACAGTTATATGCTCAGGTCACCCTGTATCGAGTATAGGGGCTCGGGGGGGATACTCCAGCTAAGTTACAAAGCTGAGAGGTTTTTGGTAAAATAATAAAGTCAGGTTTTGCAGAGTGTTGGGGATAAGGCTGGTGAGTATAAAGTAACGGTTCTCATTTCTATCCCTAGCACCAAGAAAGACTTGGTTATTCTATCCAAGTAAAAGTGGAAGGCATATTTTATTAAAGTGTACATTTAATAAAGGGATATATGCTTTGTGCCCAGTAACATGAGGCACAGGTATGAAAGTGTTCCTGTAGCCGTGGGGATCTCTAGGTAACATTGATAGCATGGTATCCCCAGAACGGTACCGGGGTCCCTAGTATAAGGGGTCAGGGGCTACTCCATCTAGGTGATAAAACCGAGAGGTTTTTATTAAAATGCAGGTCCGGTTTTGCAGGGTGCAAGGTATATTTTATTAGCAAAGTGTATTGCAACATATGCTTGTGCATTGTACCAAGCTGGTGCCACTCTGTCTCACTCAGAGGCCTGGACTTGAAAGGCTAGAGGTGTGAGAGCCATTTGTTCAGGGTGGCTATGTAGTGACCACATCCTCAGATCAAGGGACATGATTTACACTTCAAGCTGGTCTACTCAGACTGGCCGGAGACCTGTCACCTCAGGTGCCAGGAATGGAACAGGGGGCAGAAGGGCCATATGTCACCTGCCCCTGTGGACAGTCAGAGGTTTAAGAAACCCCCTTTATGATACTGAGTGGTCTCAGAGTGGTTGCTAGGTAAATCTCTTATGCTCCTGATAGGGTTTTTATGGGAAATGCACCTGAGAGGTTTTAAAAACCCTTAAGCAGCTCAAATTTGGCAGTTCTCTAAGTTCTCCTGAGAGAAAGGCAGGGCTCTGCTTCAGCACAGTTGCCTGGAATCTTTGCAGTTTCAAGACTATTGAGGGTAAACTTCTGGATGTGAAGTCCCTGCACGTAGGAAAGAATAGTTTTGGTCCCCTAGTCCCAAGTAAGTGTGCTTTTCTCTGTATTTTGGGTAACATTGTGTTTGCCTATTTTAAGGGAACAAATTACAATTTATTTCATTAACTTGTTTTGCTCAAGGAAATGATCCTGGTTATAAAGGTGTAATTGCCTGGTCTCCCAAGACCTCCATATTCCAATAAAGGAATCACACCATTAGTTCCCGAGATTGTCTGTAACAGGGACTTATTCCTGTTAAAGAAACTTGACTTTAATCCAGCAGTGTGCTGGTTAATTGCACACCAGCAATTAGCCAACTCCACCTGGCTGATTAGAGCTCTGTGAAATAGCCTGTTCTGAGACGGGCAGGAGGATTCCTTAGTCTCACAATTGGGGGCTGAACCAAGGAAGGGCAGATGTCTTGAGCTGCAAAGAGACTGCACGCTGACAGCAAGATAAAGGGGACAAGATTCTAAACCTGGATCCTGACATTGCCTTAGCACACAAGGGTGCGGACCCAAGAGAGCAGAGAAGCCTTCCCCTACAGCTACAAGACACAGATGAGACTTTCTTATGGGACTGTTATATATCTGTATATATGTATATATATTTGGGCTGGTAAATAGCTTAGCTAACCACCCAGTTAGAGAGGGCTGAACTACATGTGTAGATATTCTCCAAAGCGGAGATAGGTTATTGTTTGGCTTATTTTCATATGTTTTGCTGTGTTAAAGGGACAGGCGCAATAAAGCCTAACTTTAGTTTCACTTTAAACGGTCTCCATTGCGTACGTCTGCACACGTCTCTTACAGTGTCTAAACGGCCGTCACTACCAATAAACGGCTCTTCCCTTTGGACTAGCAACAGCACCCAGAACCTTCACAAAGGTCATGGCGGGGATTGCAGCATTATTAAAGCAAAAGTGGGTTTTTGTACTTGGACGACTGGCTAATCATGGCCCTGTCGGAGCAGGTTGCTAGGGATCATAGTGCATGACCTCTTAGTAGATCACGGGGTGGATCATCAGTCTAAAGAAAAGCAGCTTAGATCCTTCCATTTTTCTGGAGTCCTGTTCGACAGAGGAAAGAAATCTAGTGTCACTCCCGACCTCCCAAGGTCCAGAAGATTGCGAAGGAGTTCTGATTGTTCAGAAGCCTTGCAAGACCATCAAGGGAACAATTCATGCACATAATAGGACTTCTCAATTCAGTCAGGGACTAATCTCACTCCAGAATTTAGGCTCGTGTTCCAAGCACAAAGCTTGGCTTGCAGTGGTGGACCTTGGCCACGGACGTGCACAAAGGCAAGTCTTTGATACCTCTGGTTAGATAGTATTGAACACCGATGCACTCCTTTTAGGGTGGTCCGTGGCTTGTAAGGTTCAGGTGATCCAAGGACTCTGGTCGCATCAAGAAAGAAGTCTGCCCATCAATGTATTGAACCGCAGGTCGATCACATGGCTTCAACTGTCAACACTAAAGTACAGAAGTTAGATGGCACGACCCGGAAGCCACAGCCAGGGATGCTTTCTCGATCACTTGGGATTTCCATCTGTTACATTCCCCGCCCCCCCCCCCCCCCCCACCCATTCCCTCTGCTTCATGTGGAGGATGTGTGTATGTTCTTGTAAATCATGAAAGGTGGGCCCTTTTTAGCTGGAAGTCCCTAATATGCTGGTTCCTTCAGCAAGGATTCCAGAATTGTTTAAATCCAGCATCTCTTGGGGGTCCGCCCTCTCTCCTCTTCCAGGAGACACTGAGATCCATCCAGGAGGTGACGGTGCGGAGGGAGGAAGCAAAGAAGAGAATGGAGAAGGAGAGGAAAGAGCAGTCCCAGAAGGAGCAGGACGTGCGTGCCGAGCAGGAGAAGTTACAGAGCAAGAGAGAGGGGTGTGTGACATGGGGAGTGACACTGCTCTGCTCTGTGTGTGACATGGGGAGTGACACTGCTCTGCTCTGTCCCGTACCAGCCCCCTGTGCTGCACGCTCTGACCTGTCCCAGCCCTAGCCCGGCCCTGCACACTGCTCTCCATGCGCTGTGCGCCGCCCTCCCCGCTCACTGCCCTCCGTGCGCCGCCCTCTCCGCTCACTGCCCTCCGTGCGCCGCCCTCCCCGCTCACTGCCCTCCGTGCGCCGCCCTCTCCGCTCACTGCCCTCCGTGCGCCGCCCTCTCCGCTCACTGCCCTCCGTGCGCCGCCCTCTCCGCTCGCTGCCCTCCGTGCGCCGCCCTCTCCGCTCACTGCCCTCCGTGCGCCGCCCTCCCCGCTCGCTGCCCTCCGTACGCCGCCCTCCCCGCTCACTGCCCTCCGTGCGCCGCCCTCCCCGCTCGCTGCCCTCCGTGCGCCGCCCTCCCCGCTCGCTGCCCTCCGTGCGCCGCCCTCCCCGCTCGCTGCCCTCCGTGCGCCGCCCTCCCCGCTCGCTGCCCTCCGTGCGCCGCCCTCCCCGCTCGCTGCCCTCCGTGCGCCGCCCTCCCCGCTCGCTGCCCTCCGTGCGCCGCCCTCCCCGCTCGCTGCCCTCCCTGCGCAGCTCTCCCTGTGCTACCCTCCCCACTCACAGCCCTCAGCGCACCGCCCTCCCTGCGCTGCCCTCACCACTCACTGCCCTCCGGGCACCCCTCTCCCTGTGCTGCCCTCCCCAAACTGCTCTCCCTGCGCTGCCCTTCGGGTGCCGCTTTCCTGCCCCCCGTGCTGCTGCCTTCATCATTTGGCTCTCTCCCTGCTGCTGGCCCGGCCCCCCGCGCCCTGCTCTCCCTGCTGCTGCCCCTGCCCTGCTCTCCCTTCCGCGGCCCCCGTGTGCTGCTGCCTGCGTGCTTTGGCTCTCTCCCTGTAGGGGTAACGCGCCTTTTGTTTTTACTCCAGGCTGAAGCAGGAGCAAACGGAGCTGGAGCGTAAGATTGGGACATTACTGGCAGAGCAGGCCAAGGAGAAGTGAGGAAACCTTATATCATCACCCCTTACCCTGCCATTCCCGGGCCCATACATACATACATACCCCTTACCCTGCCATTCCCGGGCCCATACATACATACATACCCCTTACCCTGCCATTCCCGGGCCCATATATACATACATACCCCTTACCCTGCCATTCCCGGGCCCATATATACATACATACCCCTTACCCTGCCATTCCCGGGCCCATATATACATACATACCCCTTACCCTGCCATTCCCGGGCACATACATGCATACATACCCCTTACCCATGCCATTCCCGGGCACATACATGCATACCCCTTACCCTGCCATTCCCGGGCACATACATACATACCCCTTACCCTGCCATTCCCGGGCACATACATACATACATACATACCCCTTACCCTGCCATTCCCAGGCCCATACATACATGCATACATACCCCTTACCCTGCCATTCCCGGGCACATACATACATACATACATACATACCCCTTACCCTGCCATTCCCAGGCCCATACATACATACATACATACCCCTTACCCTGCCATTCCCGGGCACATACATACATACATACCCCTTACCCTGCCATTCCCGGGCACATACATGCGTACCCCTTACCCTGCCATTCCCGGGCACATACATACATACCCCTTACCCTGCCATTCCCGGCACATACATACATACATACCCCTTACCCTGCCATTCGCGGCACATACATACCCCTTACCCTGCCATTCGCGGCACATACATACCCCTTACCCTGCCATTCCCGGGCACATACATGCATACCCCTTACCCTGCCATTCCCGGGCACATACATGCATACCCCTTACCCTGCCATTCCCGGGCACATACATACATACATACCCCTTACCCTGCCATTCCCGGGCACATACATGCGTACCCCTTACCCTGCCATTCCCGGGCCCATACATACATACATACATACCCCTTACCCTGCCATTCCCGGGCACATACATACATACATACATACCCCTTACCCTGCCATTCCCGGGCACATACATACATACCCCTTACCCTGCCATTCCCGGGCACATACATACATACCCCTTACCCTGCCATTCCCGGGCACATACATACATACCCCTTACCCTGCCATTCCCGGGCACATACATACATACCCCTTACCCTGCCATTCCCGGGCACATACATACATACATACCCCTTACCCTGCCATTCCCGGGCCCATACATACAAACCCCTTACCCTGCCATTCCCGGGCACATACATGCGTACCCCTTACCCTGCCATTCCCGGGCCCATACATACATACACACCCCTTACCCTGCCATTCCCGGGCCCATACATACATACCCCTTACCCTGCCATTCCCGGGCACATACATACATACCCTTTACCCTGCCATTCCCGGGCACATACATACATACATACCCCTTACCCTGCTATTCCCAGGCCCATATATACATACATACCCCTTACCCTGCCATTCCCGGGCACATACATGCATACCCCTTACCCTGCCATTCCCGGGCACATACATACATACATACCCCTTACCCTGCCATTCCCGGGCCCATACATACATACATACCCCTTACCCTGCCATTTCCGGGCCCATACATACATACCCCTTACCCTGCAATTCCCAGGCCCATACATACATACATACCCCTTACCCTGCCTTTCCCGGGCACATACATACATACATACCCCTTACCCTGCCATTCCCGGGCCCATACATACATACATACCCCTTACCCTGCCATTCCCGGGCCCATACATACATACTCCTTACCCTGCCATTCCCGGGCACATACATACATACCCCTTACCCTGCCATTCCCGGGCACATACATACATACATACCCCTTACCCTGCCATTCCCGGGCACATACATACATACCCCTTACCCTGCCATTCCCGGGCACATACATACATACATACCCCTTACCCTGCCATTCCCGGGCACATACATACATACCCCTTACCCTGCCATTCCTGGGCCCATACATACATACCCCTTACCCTGCCATTGCCGGGCACATACATACATACATACCCCTTACCCTGCCATTCCCGGGCACATACACACATACATACATACATACCCCTTACCCTGCCATTCCCGGGCACATACATACATGCATACATACCCCTTACCCTGCCATTCCCAGGCCCATACATACATACATACCCCTTACCCTGCCATTCCCGGGCACATGCATACATACCCCTTACCCTGCCATTCCCGGGCCCATACATACATACATACCCCTTACCCTGCCATTCCCAGGCCCATACATACATACATACCCCTTACCCTGCCATTCCCGGGCACATACATACATACCCCTTAACCTGCCATTCCCGGGCCCATACATACATACATACCCCTTACCCTGCCATTCCCGGGCACATACATACATACCCCTTACCCTGCCATTCCCAGGCACATACATACATACCCCATACCCTGCCATTCCCGGGCACATACATACATACATACCCCTTACCCTGCCATTCCCGGGCCCATACATACATACATACCCCTTACCCTGCCATTCCCGGGCACATACATACATACATACCCCTTACCCTGCCATTCCCGGGCCCATACATACATACCCCTTACCCTGCCATTCCCGGGCACATACATACATACCCCTTACCCTGCCATTCCCGGGCACATACATACATACATACCCCTTACCCTGCCATTCCCAGGCACATACATACATACCCCATACCCTGCCATTCCCGGGCACATACATACATACATACCCCTTACCCTGCCATTCCCGGGCCCATACATACATACATACCCCTTACCCTGCCATTCCCGGGCATATACATACATACCCCTTACCCTGCCATTCCCGGGCCCATACATACATACCCCTTACCCTGCCATTCCCGGGCACATACATACATACCCCTTACCCTGCCATTCCCGGGCCCATACATACATACATACCCCTTACCCTGCCATTCCCGGGCCCATACATACATACATACCCCTTACCCTGCCATTCCCGGGCCCATACATACATACCCCTTACCCTGCCATTCCCGGGCCCATACATACATACATACCCCTTACCCTGCCATTCCCAGGCCCATACATACATACATACATACCCCTTACCCTGCCATTCCCGGGCCCATACATACATACCCCTTACCCTGCCATTCCCAGGCCCATACATACATACCCCTTTCCCTGCCATTCCCGGGCACATACATACATACATACATACATACCCCTGACCCTGCTATTCCCAGGCCCATATATACATACATACCCCTTACCCTGCCATTCCCGGGGATAGACATATATATATACAGTTAGGTCCGGAAATAATTGGACACTGATACAAGTTGTGTTATTTCTTCTGTGTACCAAAATAAATTCAAGTTACAGTTAAATAATGAATATGGGCTTAAAGTACAGCCTGTCAGCTTTAATTTGAGGGTATTCACATCCAAATTGGAGGAATGGTTTAGGAATTACATCTCTTTAATATGTAGCCCCCTCTTTTTCAAGGGACCAAAAGTAATTGGACAATTGTCTCAAATGCTGTTTCATGGACAGGTGTGGGCTATTCCTTCGTTATTTCATCATCAATTAAGCAGGTAAAAGGTCTGGAGTTGATTCCAGGTGTGGCATTCGCATTTGGAAGCTGTTGCTGTGAACCCACAACATGCGGTCAAAGGAGCTCTCAATGTAAGTGAAACAGGGCATCCGTAGGCTGCAAAATAAAAAAGAGAATCCATCAGAGAGATAGCAGGAACATTAGGAGTGGCCAAATCAACAGTTTGGTACATTCTGAGAAAAATGAACGCACTGGTGAGCTCTGCAACACTCAAAGGCCTGGACGTCCACGGAAGACAACAGTGCTGGATGATCGTAGGATCCTTTCCATGGTAAAGAAAAACCCCTTCACAACATCCAGCCAAGTGAAGAACACTCTCCAGGAGGTAGGCATATCATTATCCAAGGCTACCATAAAGAGAAGACTTCACGAGAGCAAATACAGAGGGTTCACCACAAGGTGCAAACCATTCACAAGCCTCAAGAATAGAAAGGCCAGATTAGATTTTGCCAAGCAATATCTAAAACAGCCAGCCCAGTTCTGGAACAGCATTCTTTGGACAGATGAAACTAAGATCAACTTGTACCAAAATGATGGGAAGAAAAAAGTATGAAGAAGGCTTGGAACGGCTCATGATCCGAAGCATACCACATAATCTGTAAAACATGGTGGAGGCAGTGTGATGGCATGAGCATGCATGGCTTACAATGGCACTGGGTCACTAGTGTTTATTGATGATGTGACAGAAGACAGAAGCAGCCGGATGAATTCTGAAGTGTATAGGGTTATATTGTCTGCTCGGATTCAGCCAAACTCAGCGAAGTTGATTGGACGGCGCTTCACTTTACAGATGGACAATGACCCAAAACATACTGCGAAAGCAACCCAGGAGTTTTTTAAGGCAAAGAAGTGGAATATTCTGCAATGGCCGAGTCAATCACCTGATCTCAACCCGATCGAGCATGCATTTCACTTGCTGAAGACAAAACTTAAGGCAGAAAGACCCACAAACAAATAACAACTGAAGACAGCTGTAGTAAAGGCCTGGCAAAGCATCACAAAGGAGGAAACCCAGCATTGGTGATGTCCATGCGTTCCAGACTTCAAGCAGTCATTGCCTGCAAAGGATTCTCGACAAAGTATTGAAAATGAACATTTTATTTATAATTGTGTTAGTTTGACCAATTACATTTGAGCCCCTGAAATAAGGGGACTGTGTATGAAAATGGTTACAATTCCTAAACGTTTCATACAACATTTTTGTTCAACCCTTTGAATTAAAGCTGAAAATCTGCACTTCTATTGCATCTCGGACACACTGCCACTCCCGGAGCTCTCCACTCCCGACACACGGCTACACGGAATGCCGTGTTCCATACACTGCCAACACACGGCTACACGGAATGCCGTGTTCCATACACTGCCAACATACGGCTACACGGAATGCCGTGTTCCATACACTTCCAACATACGGGTACATGGGATGCCGTGTTCCATACATTCCCGACACACGGCTACACGGAATGCCGTGTTCCATACACTCCCAACATACGGGTACATGGGATGCCGTGTTCCATACACTCCCAACATACGGGTACATGGGATGCCGTGTTCCATACACTCCCGACATACGGGTACATGGGATGCCGTGTTCCATACACTCCCGACATACGGGTACATGGGATGCCGTGTTCCATACACTCCCGACATACGGGTACATGGGATGCCGTGTTCCATACACTCCCGACATACGTGTACATGGGATGCCGTGTTCCATACACTCTCGACATACGGCTACATGGGATGCCGTGTTCCATACACTCCCAACATACGGGTACATGGGATGCCGTGTTCCATACACTCCCGACATACGTGTACATGGTATGCCGTGTTCCATACACTCCCGACATACGGGTACATGGGATGCCGTGTTCCATACACTCCCAACATACGGCTACACGGAATGCCGTGTTCCATACACGCCCGACACACGGCTACACGGAATGCCGTGTTCCATACATTCCCGACATACGGCTACACAGAATGCCGTGTTCCATACATTCCCGACATACGGCTACACGGAATGCCGTGTTCCATACATTCCCGACATACGGCTACACGGGCTGCCGTGTAATGGCCGGTGTTTTCCCGCAGGCAGGAGTGGGACGCAGAGCTGGCATCATTAACAAAGCTGGATAACGAGGTGATGCAGAGCGTCGTGAGGGAGACAGAGCGAGAAGCGCGGGCAGAGGTAACACCCGAGACTGCGACACGCACTCAGCACTGACACACCTGTGTATGAGGTTATATATAACGGGGTAATGACGCCTGTGTGTGTGAGGTTATATATAACGGGGTAATGACGCCTGTGTGTGAGGTTATATATAACGGGGTAATGACGCCTGTGTGTGAGGTTATATATAACGGGGTAATGACGCCTGTGTGTGTGAGGTTATATATAACGGGGTAATGACGCCTGTGTGTGGGGTTATATATAATGGGGTAATGACACCTGTGTGTGTGAGGTTATATATAACGGGGTAATGACGCCTGTGTGTGTGAGGTTATATATAACGGGGTAATGACGCCTGTGTGTGTGAGGTTATATATAACGGGGTAATGACGCCTGTGTGTGTGAGGTTATATATAACGGGTAATGACGCCTGTGTGTGAGGTTATATATAACGGGGTAATGACGCCTGTGTGTGTGAGGTTATATATAACGGGGTAATGACGCCTGTGTGTGAGGTTATATATAACGGGGTAATGACGCCTGTGTGTGTGAGGTTATATATAACGGGGTAATGTCGCCTGTGTGTGTGAGGTTATATATAACGGGGTAATGACGCCTGTGTGTGTGAGGTTATATATAACGGGGTAATGACGCCTGTGTGTGTGAGGTTATATATAACGGGGTAATGACGCCTGTGTGTGTGAGGTTATATATAACGGGGTAATGACGCCTGTGTGTGTGAGGTTATATATAACGGGGTAATGACGCCTGTGTGTGTGAGGTTATATATAACGGGGTAATGTCGCCTGTGTGTGTGAGGTTATATATAACGGGGTAATGACGCCTGTGTGTGTGAGGTTATATATAACGGGGTAATGACGCCTGTGTGTGTGAGGTTATATATAACGGGGTAATGACGCCTGTGTGTGTGAGGTTATATATAACGGGGTAATGACGCCTGTGTGTGTGAGGTTATATATAACGGGGTAATGACGCCTGTGTGTGTGAGGTTATATATAACGGGGTAATGACGCCTGTGTGTGAGGTTATATATAACGGGGTAATGTCGCCTGTGTGTGTGAGGTTATAAATAACGGGGTAATGACGCCTGTGTGTGAGGTTATATATAACGGGGTAATGACGCCTGTGTGTGTGAGGTTATATATAACGGGGTAATGACGCCTGTGTGTGTGAGGTTATATATAACGGGGTAATGGCGCCTGTGTGTGTGAGGTTATATATAACGGGGTAATGACGCCTGTGTGTGTGAGGTTATATATAACGGGGTAATGACGCCTGTGTGTGTGAGGTTATATATAACGGGGAAATGACGCCTGTGTGTGTGAGGTTATATATAACGGGGTAATGACGCCTGTGTGTGTGAGGTTATATATAACGGGGTAATGACGCCTGTGTGTGAGGTTATATATAACGGGGTAATGTCGCCTGTGTGTGTGAGGTTATAAATAACGGGGTAATGACGCCTGTGTGTGAGGTTATATATAACGGGGTAATGACGCCTGTGTGTGAGGTTATATATAACGGGGTAATGTCGCCTGTGTGTGTGAGGTTATATATAACGGGGTAATGACGCCTGTGTGTGTGAGGTTATATATAACGGGGTAATGACGCCTGTGTGTGTGAGGTTATATATAACGGGGTAATGACGCCTGTGTGTGAGGTTATATATAACGGGGTAATGACGCCTGTGTGTGTGAGGTTATATATAACGGGGTAATGACGCCTGTGTGTGTGAGGTTATATATAACGGGGTAATGACGCCTGTGTGTGTGAGGTTATATATAACGGGGTAATGACGCCTGTGTGTGTGAGGTTATATATAACGGGGTAATGACGCCTGTGTGTGTGAGGTTATATATAACGGGTAATGACGCCTGTGTGTGTGAGGTTATATATAACGGGGTAATGACGCCTGTGTGTGTGAGGTTATATATAACGGGGTAATGACGCCTGTGTGTGAGGTTATATATAACGGGGTAATGACGCCTGTGTGTGTGAGGTTATATATAACGGGGTAATGTCGCCTGTGTGTGTGAGGTTATATATAACGGGGTAATGACGCCTGTGTGTGTGAGGTTATATATAACGGGGTAATGGCGCCTGTGTGTGTGAGGTTATATATAACGGGGTAATGACGCCTGTGTGTGTGAGGTTATATATAACGGGTAATGACGCCTGTGTGTGTGAGGTTATATATAACGGGGTAATGACGCCTGTGTGTGTGAGGTTATATATAACGGGTAATGACGCCTGTGTGTGTGAGGTTATATATAACGGGTAATGACGCCTGTGTGTGAGGTTATATATAACGGGTAATGACGCCTGTGTGTGTGAGGTTATATATAACGGGGTAATGACGCCTGTGTGTGTGAGGTTATATATAACGGGTAATGACGCCTGTGTGTGTGAGGTTATATATAACGGGTAATGACGCCTGTGTGTGAGGTTATATATAACGGGGTAATGACGCCTGTGTGTGTGAGGTTATATATAACGGGGTAATGACGCCTGTGTGTGTGAGGTTATATATAACGGGGTAATGGCGCCTGTGTGTGTGAGGTTATATATAACGGGGTAATGACGCCTGTGTGTGTGAGGTTATATATAACGGGGTAATGACGCCTGTGTGTGTGAGGTTATATATAACGGGGTAATGACGCCTGTGTGTGTGAGGTTATATATAACGGGGAAATGACGCCTGTGTGTGTGAGGTTATATATAACGGGGTAATGACGCCTGTGTGTGTGAGGTTATATATAACGGGGTAATGACGCCTGTGTGTGAGGTTATATATAACGGGGTAATGTCGCCTGTGTGTGTGAGGTTATAAATAACGGGGTAATGACGCCTGTGTGTGAGGTTATATATAACGGGGTAATGACGCCTGTGTGTGAGGTTATATATAACGGGGTAATGTCGCCTGTGTGTGTGAGGTTATATATAACGGGGTAATGACGCCTGTGTGTGAGGTTATATATAACGGGGTAATGACGCCTGTGTGTGTGAGGTTATATATAACGGGGTAATGACGCCTGTGTGTGAGGTTATATATAACGGGGTAATGACGCCTGTGTGTGTGAGGTTATATATAACGGGGTAATGACGCCTGTGTGTGTGAGGTTATATATAACGGGGTAATGACGCCTGTGTGTGTGAGGTAATATATAACGGGGTAATGACGCCTGTGTGTGTGAGGTTATATATAACGGGGTAATGACGCCTGTGTGTGAGGTTATATATAACGGGGTAATGATGCCTGTGTGTGTGAGGTTATATATAACGGGGTAATGACGCCTGTGTGTGTGAGGTTATATATAACGGGGTAATGACGCCTGTGTGTGTGAGGTTATATATAACGGGGTAATGACGCCTGTGTGTGAGGTTATATATAACGGGGTAATGTCGCCTGTGTGTGTGAGGTTATATATAACGGGGTAATGACGCCTGTGTGTGAGGTTATATATAACGGGGTAATGACGCCTGTGTGTGTGAGGTTATATATAACGGGGTAATGACGCCTGTGTGTGTGAGGTTATATATAACGGGGTAATGACGCCTGTGTGTGAGGTTATATATAACGGGGTAATGACGCCTGTGTGTGTGAGGTTATATATAACGGGGTAATGGCGCCTGTGTGTGTGAGGTTATATATAACGGGGTAATGACGCCTGTGTGTGTGAGGTTATATATAACGGGGTAATGACGCCTGTGTGTGTGAGGTTATATATAACGGGGTAATGACGCCTGTGTGTGAGGTTATATATAACGGGGTAATGACGCCTGTGTGTGTGAGGTTATATATAACGGGGTAATGACGCCTGTGTGTGTGAGGTTATATATAACGGGGTAATGACGCCTGTGTGTGTGAGGTTCTATATAACGGGGTAATGACGCCTGTGTGTGTGAGGTTATATATACTGGGGTAATGACGCCTGTGTGTGTGAGGTTATATATAACGGGGTAATGACGCCTGTGTGTGTGAGGTTATATATAACGGGGTAATGACACCTGTGTGTGTGAGGTTATATATAACGGGGTAATGACGCCTGTGTGTGTGAGGTTATATATAACGGGGTAATGACGCCTGTGTGTGAGGTTATATATAACGGAGTAATGACGCCTGTGTGTGTGAGGTTATATATAACGGGGTAATGACGCCTGTGTGTGTGAGGTTATATATAACGGGGTAATGACGCCTGTGTGTGTGAGGTTATATATAACGGGGTAATGACGCCTGTGTGTGTGAGGTTATATATAACGGGGTAATGAGCCACTCTTATAGCAGTCGTCCCTGAGTGTGCATCACTCGGCAGCACAGCTGACAATCTAATCGTCCCGCGGCCGTTGCAGGTGCTGTCCCTGGAGAGCCGCAGAGACCTTCTCCTTGTGTCGTTAGAAGAAGCAGAGAATGAGGCCGAGGCGACGCTCTCCTTCCTCAAGTGAGTCCTTTGTGGCATAAACATGGGACATGCAGTGCAAGTTACGTTGTCATGTGCCCAACATGGAAGGTTTGCCGCCCCTCCTCCCCACTCCGCCTTCCGCCCCCCCCCTCAACCAACCACCCTGTTCACAGCTTCCCGCCTCCCCTCCCAGCTTCCCCCCCCACCCCTCTCAGCCTGCCACCATCCCTCAGCCTCCCGCCCTTCCTTAGCCTCCCGCCCTCCCCTCCCAGCTTCCCCCCCCTCCCCTCCCAGCTTCCCCCGCCTCCCCTCCCAGCTTCCCCCCCCACCCCTCTCAGCCTGCCACCATCCCTCAGCCTCCCGCCCTTCCTTAGCCTCCCGCCCTCCCCTCCCAGCTTCCCCCCCCTCCCCTCCCAGCTTCCCCCGCCTCCCCTCCCAGCTTCCCCCCCCACCCCTCTCAGCCTGCCACCATCCCTCAGCCTCCCGCCCTTCCTTAGCCTCCCGCCCTCCCCTCCCAGCTTCCCCCCCCTCCCCTCCCAGCTTCCCCCGCCTCCCCTCCCAGCTTCCCCCCCCACCCCTCTCAGCCTGCCACCATCCCTCAGCCTCCCGCCCTTCCTTAGCCTCCCGCCCTCCCCTCCCAGCTTCCCCCCCCTCCCCTCCCAGCTTCCCCCCCCACCCCTCTCAGCCTCCCACCATCCCTCAGCCTCCCGCCCTTCCTTAGCCTCCCGCCCTCCCCTCCCAGCTTCCCCCCCCTCCCCTCCCAGCTTCCCCCCCCACCCCTCTCAGCCTCCCACCATCCCTCAGCCTCCCGCCCTTCCTTAGCCTCCCGCCCTCCCCTCCCAGCTTCCCCCCCCTCCCCTCCCAGCTTCCCCCCCCACCCCTCTCAGCCTCCCACCATCCCTCAGCCTCCCGCCCTTCCTCAGCTTCCCGACCTCCCCCCCACCTCCCCAGCTTCACCCCCCCACGTCCCCCAGTATCACCCCCTCCTTCCCCCTGCATCCCCCACCCCCTCTCAGCCTCCCACGTTCCCCCAGCTTTACCCCCTCCTTCCCACCCCCTTTCAGCCTCCCGCTCCTCTCCCCCCCTTCCTCAGCCTCCCGCTCCCCTCGCCCCCTTCCTCAGCTACCCGCTCCCTTTCACCTCCCTCAGCCTCCTGTCCCCCCTTCCTAAGCCTCCCGTTCCCCTCCCCCCCTCTCTCAGCCTCTCGCTCCTCTCTCTCCTCCTCGCAGCCTCCCTCTCTGCCCCCCCAGCCTCCCCGTCTCTCTCTCAACCCCCCTCCCTCTCTCAACCCCCCTTCTCTCT
>NC_134488.1:49413715-49470881 GCF_040206685.1 Ascaphus truei | reverse complement strand
GTGAGGCGGGGGGGCAGAGAGTGAGGCGGGGGGGCAGAGAGTGAGGCGGGGGGGCAGAGAGTGAGGCGGGGGGGCAGAGTGTGAGGCAGGGGGGCAGAGTGTGAGGCGGGGGGCAGAGAGTGAGGCGGGGGGGCAGAGAGTGAGGCGGGGGGGGGGCAGAGAGTGAGGCGGGGGGGGCAGAGAGTGAGGCGGGGGGGGGGGTCAGAGAGTGAGGCGGGGGGGCAGAGAGTGAGGCGGGGGGGCAGAGAGTGAGGCGGGGGGGGGAGCAGAGAGTGAGGCGGGGGGAGCAGAGAGTGAGGCGGGGGGAGCAGAGAGTGAGGCGGGGGGGCAGAGAGTGAGGCAGGGGGGGGGCAGAGAGTGAGGCGGGGGGGCAGAGAGTGTGGCTGGGGGGCCGAGAGTGAGGCGGGGGGGCAGAGAGTGAGGCGGGGGGCAGAGAGTGAGGCGGGGGGGCAGAGAGTGAGGCGGGGGGGCAGAGAGTGAGGCGGGGGGGCAGAGAGTGAGGCGGGGGGGCAGAGAGTGAGGCGGGGGGGCAGAGAGTGAGGCGGGGGGGCAGAGAGTGTGGCGGGGGGGCAGAGAGTGAGGCGGGGGGGCAGAGAGTGAGGCGGGGGGGCAGAGAGTGTGGCGGGGGGGCAAAGAGTGTGGCGGGGGGCAGAGAGTGAGGCGGGGGGGCAGAGAGTGAGGCGGGGGGCAGAGAGTGAGGCGGGGGGGCAGAGAGTGAGGCGGAGGGGGGCAGAGAGTGAGGCGGGAGGGGGCAGAGAGTGAGGCGGGAGGGGGCAGAGAGTGAGGCGGGAGGGGGCAGAGAGTGAGGCGGGGGGGCAGAGAGTGAGGCGGGGGGGGCAGAGAGTGAGGCGGGGGAGGCAGAGAGTGAGGCGGGGGGGGCAGAGAGTGAGGCGGGGGGGGGCAGAGAGTGAGGCGGGGGGGCAGAGAGTGAGGCGGGGGGGCAGAGAGTGAGGCGGGGGGGCAGAGAGTGAGGCGGGGGGGCAGAGAGTGAGGCGTGGGGGCAGAGAGTGAGGCGGGGGGGCAGAGAGTGAGGCGGGGGGGGCAGAGTGTGAGGCGGGGGGGCAGAGAGTGAGGCGGGGGGCAGAGAGTGAGGCGGGGGGCAGAGAGTGAGGCGGGGGGGCAGAGAGTGAGGCGGGGGGGCAGAGAGTGAGGCGGGGGGGCAGAGAGTGAGGCGGGGGGGCAGAGAGTGAGGCGGGGGGGGCAGAGCGTGAGGCGGGGGGGCAGAGAGTGAGGCGGGGGGGGCAGAGAGTGAGGCGGGGGGGCAGAGAGTGAGGCGGGGGGGCAGAGAGTGAGGCGGGGGGAGCAGAGAGTGAGGTGGGGGGGGGGCAGAGAGTGAGGCGGGGGGGGGCAGAGAGTGAGGCGGGGGGGCAGAGAGTGAGGCGGGGGGGCAGAGAGTGAGGCGGGGGGGCAGAGAGTGAGGCGGGGGGCAGAGAGTGAGGCGGGGGAGCAGAGAGTGAGGCGGGGGGGGGGGCAGAGAGTGAGGCGGGGGGGCAGAGAGTGAGGCGGGGGGGGGGCCGAGAGTGAGGCGGGGGGGCCGAGAGTGTGGCTGGGGGGCCGAGAGTGAGGCGGGGGGGCAGAGAGTGAGGCGGGGGGGCAGAGAGTGAGGCGGGGGGGCAGAGAGTGAGGCGGGGGGGCAGAGAGTGTGGCGGGGGGGCAGAGAGTGAGGCGGGGGGGCAGAGAGTGAGGCGGGGGGGCAGAGAGTGTGGCGGGGGGGCAGAGAGTGAGGCGGGGGGCAGAGAGTGAGGCGGGGGGCAGAGAGTGAGGCGGGGGGGCAGAGAGTGAGGCGGGGGGGCAGAGAGTGAGGCTGGGGGGGCAGAGAGTGAGGCGGGGGAGCAGAGAGTGAGCTGGGGTGGGGCAGAGAGTAAGGCGGGGGGGGGCAGAGAGTGAGGCAGGGGGGCAGAGAGTGAGGCGGGGGGGCAGAGAGTGTGGCTGGGGGGGCAGAGAGTGAGGCGGGGGGGCAGAGAGTGAGGCGGGGGGGCAGAGAGTGAGGCGGGGGGGCAGAGAGTGAGGCGGGGGGCAGAGAGTGAGGCGGGGGGGCAGAGAGTGAGGCGGGGGGCAGAGAGTGAGGCGGGGGGGCAGAGAGTGAAGCGGGGGGGACAGAGAGTGAGGCGGGGGGGCAGAGAGTGAGGCGGGGGGGCAGAGAGTGAGGCGGGGGGGGCAGAGAGTGAGGCGGGGGGGCAGAGAGTGAGGCGGGGGGGGGCAGAGAGTGAGGCGGGGGGGCAGAGTGTGAGGCAGGGGGGCAGAGTGTGAGGCGGGGGGCAGAGTGTGAGGCGGGGGGGGGGCAGAGAGTGAGGCGGGGGGGCAGAGAGTGAGGCGGGGGGGCAGAGAGTGAGTTGGGGGGGCAGAGAGTGAGGCGGGGGGGGCAGAGAGTGAGGCAGGGGGGGCAGAGTGTGAGGCGGGGAGGCAGAGAGTGAGGCGGGGAGGCAGAGAGTGAGGCGGGGAGGCAGAGAGTGAGGCGGTGGGGGGGGGGGAAAGGTGGGCACAGGGAGACGGGAAGAAAGGATAAGTGGGTGAGACAGCAGAGAGAAAGATAGAGGCGATGAGTTGGGGGGAAGTGTCTGACCCCCAGTGAGATGTGGCCCAATACCAAATAAAATGGCTCACGCTAGAGACTTCACCCCCCTTGAGTTTATAGACAGATATTTAAATTTTTTGCAGAATGAGCAGTGCCCTGAAAATCTCACCAATCAGGGCACAGAGAGAGCCCCCCGCGTGAGACTCAGCCGCTAGCAGCGTAACGAGCTGGCTTAGCCGAGTGGAAACGGCAGTCTGAATGGAGAGGAGATGGGGGGGAGAAGGTGTGGGAAGAGGGGGAGAAATGGGGGGGGGAATGGGGGGAAGGAAAGGGAGGAGGGGGGAGAAGAGAAAGGGGGTGGAGAGGAAGAAAGGGGGAGAGGAGGAAGGGCGGGGTAGATGAGGAATGGGGGGTAGATGAGGAATGGGGGGGGGGAGAGGAGGAAGGGGGGACAGGGGACAGGAGGGGGGGGGGAGAGGGTGGGAATGGGGGGAAGGAAAGGGAGGAGAATGGGGGGGGGTGGAGAGAAGAAGGGGGGTGGAAATGAGGAGTGGTAGAAGAGGAAGGGGGAGAGGAGTAAGTGACGGATAGGGGGAATGGGGGGAAGGAAAGGTAGGAGGAGGGAGTGGAGGAAGGGGGTGGAGAGGAGGAAGGGGGGGGGGTGGAGAGGAGAAAGGGGGGGAGAGGAGGAAGGGGTAGAGAGGAGGAAGGGGGAGAGAGGAGGAAGGGGGAGAGGAGGAAGGGAGAGAGGATGATGGGGAGGGGAGGAAGGGAGAGAGGAGGAAGGGGGAGAGGAGGAAAGGGGGAGAGGAGGAAGGTGGGGGAGGAGGAAGGGGGAATATGGGGGGAGGAAAGGGAGGAGGGGGATTATGGGGGGAGGAAAGGGAGGAGGGGGGAGGAGAATGGGGATGTAGAGGAGGAAGGTGGGGCAGAGGAGAAGAGGAAGGGGGGAGAGGAGGGAAAGGAAGAAGGGTGGGAGAGGAGGAAGGGGGAGGGAGGAGGAAGGGGATTGAGGAGGAAGGGGAGGAGGAGGAAGGGGGGGAGAGGAGGAAGGGGAGGAGAGGAGGAAGGGGGGGAGAGGAGGAAGGGGGGGGGAGAGGAGGAAGGGGGGGGGAGAGGAGGAAGGGGTTAGAGGGGGGAGAGGAGGAAAGGGTTAGAGAGGGGGAATGGGGGAAGGAAACGGAGGAGAAAGGGGGGAGTGGAAAGGAGAAAGGGGGGTGGACAGGAGGAGGGGGGAGAGTAGTAAATGGGGAGAAGAGTAAGGGGGTAGAGGGTGGAATGTGGGGAAGGCAAGGGAGGAGGGGGGATTGGATAAATGGGGGTGGAGAGGTGGAAGGGGAAGAGGAGGAAGGGGGGAGAGGAGTAAGGGAGGGAGATGAGGAAGGGGGAAGGGAGGAAGGGGGAGAGAGGAGGAAGGGGGGAAAAGGTGGGAATGGGGAAGGAAAGGGAGGAGAAAGGGGGGGTGGAGAGGAGAAGGGGGGGGGTGGGGAGTAGAAAGGGAGGGGTGGAGAGGAGGAAAGGTGAGAGGAGAAAGGGGGACAGAGGAGGATGGGGGGAGGAGGGGGGAATGGGAGAAGGAAAGGGAGGAGGGGGAAGAGGAGAAAGGGGGGTGAAAAGGAGGAAGTGGGGGAGAGAAGGGGGTAGGGGGAGAGAGGAGGAGATGGAGAGGAGGAAGGGGGAGGGGGGAGAGGAGGAGGGGGAGAAGAGGAAGGGGGAGAGGAGGGGGGATAGGAGGAGGGGGGAGAGGAAGAAGGGGGAGGAGAGGGGAGAGGAGGAAGGGGGGGAGAGGAGGAAGAGAGGGAGAGGAGGAAGGGGGAGAGGAGGAAGGGGGAGAGGAGGAAGGGGGGTGAGGAGGAAGGGGGAGAGGAGGAAGGGGGGTGAGGAGGAAGGGGGAGAGGAGGAAGGGAGGAGAGGAGGAAGGGAGGAGAGGAGGAAGGGGGGAGAGAAGGAAGGGGCGAGAGGAGGAAGGGGGAGAGGAGAAAGGGGGAGAGGAGGAAGGGGGGAGAGAAGGGGGAAGGGGTAGAGAGGAGGAGGGATAGGAGGGGGAAAGGAAAGGGAGGGGGGAAATGGAGGGGGTATGGGGGGAGGAGAGGAGGGAAGGGAGGGGGAGGAGAAGAGAGGGTGGAGGGGGGAGAGATGTGAGGGTGGAGGGGGGAGAGATGGGAGGGTGGAGGGGGGAGAGATAGGAGGGTGGAGGGAGCTCTGCCCATCACAGATGTCTGGGCACAGAAGGGTTAATATTAAAAAGCGCATATAACACAAATTCCAAAACATGGCACCCCCCCACAAACAGCATACAGTCTCCCGGTCTCTCGTCTCCCCTCATACAGTCTCCCGGTCCCTCGTCTCCCCTCATACAGTCTCCCGGTCCCTCATACAGTCTCCCGGTCCCTCGTCTCCCCTCATACAGTCTCCCAGTCCCTTGTCTCCCCTCATACAGTCTCCCGGTCCCTCGTCTCCCCTCATACCGTCTCCCGGACCCTCGTCTCCCCTCACAGTCTCCCGGTCCCTTGTCTCCCCTCATACAGTCTCCCGGTCCCTCGTCTCCCCTCATACAGTCTCCTGGTCCCTCATCTCCCCTCATACAGTCTCCCGGTCCCTCGTCTCCCCTCATACAGTCTCCCAGTCCCTTGTCTCCCTCATACAGTCTCCCGGTCCCTCGTCTCCACTCATACAGTCTCCCAGTCCCTCTTCTCCCCTCATACTGTACTGTCTCCCGGTCCCTCGTCTCCCCTCATACCGTCTCCCGGACCCTCGTCTCCCCTCACAGTCTCCCGGTCCCTCGTCTCCCCTCATACAGTCTCCCAGTCCCTTGTCTCCCCTCATACAGTCTCCCGGTCCCTCGTCTCCACTCATACAGTCTCCCAGTCCCTCATCTCCCCTCATACAGTCTCCCGGTCCCTCGTCTCCCCTCATACCGTCTCCCAGTCCCTTGTCTCCCCTCATACAGTCTCCCAGTCCCTCTTCTCCTCTCATACTGTACTGTCTCCCGGTCCCTCGTCTCCCCTCATACAGTCTCCCGGTCCCTCATCTCCCCTCATACAGTCTCCCGGTCCCTCGTCTCCACTCATACAGTCTCCCAGTCCCTCGTCTCCCCTCATACAGTCTCCCGGTCCCTCGTCTCCCCTCATACAGTCTCCCGGTCCCTCGTCTCCCCTCATACAGTCTCCCAGTCCCTTGTCTCCCCTCATACAGTCTCCCGGTCCCTCGTCTCCACTCATACAGTCTCCCAGTCCCTCATCTCCCCTCATACAGTCTCCTGGTCCCTCGTCTCCCCTCATACAGTCTCCCAGTCCCTTGTCTCCCCTCATACAGTCTCCCAGTCCCTCTTCTCCTCTCATACTGTACTGTCTCCTGGTCCCTCGTCTCCCCTCATACAGTCTCCCGGTCCCTCATCTCCCCTCATACAGTCTCCCGGTCCCTCGTCGCCACTCATACAGTCTCCCAGTCCCTCGTCTCCCCTCATACAGTCTCCCGGTCCCTCGTCTCCCCTCATACAGTCTCCCGGTCCCTCGTCTCCCCTCATACAGTCTCCCGGTCCCTCGTCTCCCCTCATACAGTCTCCCGGTCCCTCGTCTCCCCTCATACAGTCTCCCGGTCCCTCGTCTCCCCTCATACCGTCTCCCGGACCCTCGTCTCCCCTCACAGTCTCCCGGTCCCTTGTCTCCCCTCATACAGTCTCCCGGTCCCTCGTCTCCCCTCATACAGTCTCCTGGTCCCTCATCTCCCCTCATACAGTCTCCCGGTCCCTCGTCTCCCCTCATACAGTCTCCCAGTCCCTTGTCTCCCTCATACAGTCTCCCGGTCCCTCGTCTCCACTCATACAGTCTCCCAGTCCCTCTTCTCCCCTCATACTGTACTGTCTCCCGGTCCCTCGTCTCCCCTCATACCGTCTCCCGGACCCTCGTCTCCCCTCACAGTCTCCCGGTCCCTCGTCTCCCCTCATACAGTCTCCCAGTCCCTTGTCTCCCCTCATACAGTCTCCCGGTCCCTCGTCTCCACTCATACAGTCTCCCAGTCCCTCATCTCCCCTCATACAGTCTCCCGGTCCCTCGTCTCCCCTCATACCGTCTCCCAGTCCCTTGTCTCCCCTCATACAGTCTCCCAGTCCCTCTTCTCCTCTCATACTGTACTGTCTCCCGGTCCCTCGTCTCCCCTCATACAGTCTCCCGGTCCCTCATCTCCCCTCATACAGTCTCCCGGTCCCTCGTCTCCACTCATACAGTCTCCCAGTCCCTCGTCTCCCCTCATACAGTCTCCCGGTCCCTCGTCTCCCCTCATACAGTCTCCCGGTCCCTCGTCTCCCCTCATACAGTCTCCCAGTCCCTTGTCTCCCCTCATACAGTCTCCCGGTCCCTCGTCTCCACTCATACAGTCTCCCAGTCCCTCATCTCCCCTCATACAGTCTCCTGGTCCCTCGTCTCCCCTCATACAGTCTCCCAGTCCCTTGTCTCCCCTCATACAGTCTCCCAGTCCCTCTTCTCCTCTCATACTGTACTGTCTCCTGGTCCCTCGTCTCCCCTCATACAGTCTCCCGGTCCCTCATCTCCCCTCATACAGTCTCCCGGTCCCTCGTCGCCACTCATACAGTCTCCCAGTCCCTCGTCTCCCCTCATACAGTCTCCCGGTCCCTCGTCTCCCCTCATACAGTCTCCCGGTCCCTCGTCTCCCCTCATACAGTCTCCCGGTCCCTCGTCTCCCCTCATACAGTCTCCCGGTCCCTCGTCTCCCCTCATACAGTCTCCCGGTCCCTCGTCTCCCCTCATACCGTCTCCCGGACCCTCGTCTCCCCTCATAGTCTCCCGGTTTCTCGTCTCCACTCATACAGTCTCCCGGTTTCTCGTCTCCCCTCATACAGTCTCCCGGTCCCTCGTCTCCCCTCATACAGTCTCCCGGTCCCTCGTCTCCCCTCATACAGTCTCCCGGTCCCTCGTCTCCCTCATACAGTCTCCCGGTCCCTCGTCTCCCCTCATACAGTCTCCCGGTCCCTCGTCTCCCCTCATACCGTCTCCCGGACCCTCGTCTCCCCTCATAGTCTCCCGGTTTCTCGTCTCCACTCATACAGTCTCCCGGTTTCTCGTCTCCCCTCATACAGTCTCCCAGTCCCTTGTCTCCCCTCATACAGTCTCCCGGTCCCTCGTCTCCCCTCATACCGTCTCCCGGACCCTCGTCTCCCCTCACAGTCTCCCGGTCCCTTGTCTCCCCTCATACAGTCTCCCGGTCCCTCGTCTCCCCTCATACAGTCTCCTGGTCCCTCATCTCCCCTCATACAGTCTCCCGGTCCCTCGTCTCCCCTCATACAGTCTCCCGGTCCCTTGTCTCCCTCATACAGTCTCCCGGTCCCTCGTCTCCACTCATACAGTCTCCCAGTCCCTCTTCTCCCCTCATACTGTACTGTCTCCCGGTCCCTCGTCTCCCCTCATACCGTCTCCCGGACCCTCGTCTCCCCTCACAGTCTCCCGGTCCCTCGTCTCCCCTCATACAGTCTCCCAGTCCCTTGTCTCCCCTCATACAGTCTCCCGGTCCCTCGTTTCCACTCATACAGTCTCCCAGTCCCTCATCTCCCCTCATACAGTCTCCCGGTCCCTCGTCTCCCCTCATACCGTCTCCCAGTCCCTTGTCTCCCCTCATACAGTCTCCCAGTCCCTCTTCTCCTCTCATACTGTACTGTCTCCCGGTCCCTCGTCTCCCCTCTTACAGTCTCCCGGTCCCTCATCTCCCCTCATACAGTCTCCCGGTCCCTCGTCTCCACTCATACAGTCTCCCAGTCCCTCGTCTCCCCTCATACAGTCTCCCGGTCCCTCGTCTCCCCTCATACAGTCTCCCGGTCCCTCGTCTCCCCTCATACAGTCTCCCAGTCCCTTGTCTCCCCTCATACAGTCTCCCGGTCCCTCGTCTCCACTCATACAGTCTCCCAGTCCCTCATCTCCCCTCATACAGTCTCCTGGTCCCTCGTCTCCCCTCATACAGTCTCCCAGTCCCTTGTCTCCCCTCATACAGTCTCCCAGTCCCTCTTCTCCTCTCATACTGTACTGTCTCCTGGTCCCTCGTCTCCCCTCATACAGTCTCCCGGTCCCTCATCTCCCCTCATACAGTCTCCCGGTCCCTCGTCGCCACTCATACAGTCTCCCAGTCCCTCGTCTCCCCTCATACAGTCTCCCGGTCCCTCGTCTCCCCTCATACAGTCTCCCGGTCCCTCGTCTCCCCTCATACAGTCTCCCGGTCCCTCGTCTCCCCTCATACAGTCTCCCGGTCCCTCGTCTCCCCTCATACAGTCTCCCGGTCCCTCGTCTCCCCTCATACCGTCTCCCGGACCCTCGTCTCCCCTCATAGTCTCCCGGTTTCTCGTCTCCACTCATACAGTCTCCCGGTTTCTCGTCTCCCCTCATACAGTCTCCCGGTCCCTCGTCTCCCCTCATACAGTCTCCCGGTCCCTCGTCTCCCCTCATACAGTCTCCCGGTCCCTCGTCTCCCCTCATACAGTCTCCCGGTCCCTCGTCTCCCCTCATACAGTCTCCCGGTCCCTCGTCTCCCCTCATACCGTCTCCCGGACCCTCGTCTCCCCTCATAGTCTCCCGGTTTCTCGTCTCCACTCATACAGTCTCCCGGTTTCTCGTCTCCCCTCATACAGTCTCCCGGTCCCTCGTCTCCCCTCATACAGTCTCCCGGTCGCTCGTCTCCCCTCATACAGTCTCCCGGTCCCTCGTCTCCCCTCATACAGTCTCCCGATCCCTCGTCTCCCCTCATACAGTCTCCCGGTCCCACGTCTCCCCTCATACAGTCTCCCGGTCCCTCGTCTCCCCTCATACAGTCTCCCGGTCCCTCATCTCCCCTCATACAGTCTCCCGGACCCTCATCTCCCCTCATACAGTCTCCCGGTCCCTCATCTCCCCTCATACAGTCTCCCGGTCCCTCGTCTCCCCTCATAGTCTCCCGGTCCCTCATCTCCCCTCATACAGTCTCCCGGTCCCTCGTCTCCCCTCATAGTCTCCCGGTCCCTCGTCTCCCCTCATACAGTCTCCCGGTCCTTCATCTCCCCTCATACAGTCTCCCGGTCCCTCGTCTCCCCTCATAGTCTCCCGGTCCCTCGTCTCCCCTCATAGTCTCCCGGTCCCTCGTCTCCCCTCATAGTCTCCCGGTCCCTCTTCTCCCTTCATACAGTCTCCCGGTCCCTCGTCTCCCCTCATAGTCTCCCGGTCCCTCATCTCCCCTCATACAGTCTCCCGGTCCCTCGTCTCCCCTCATACAGTCTCCCGGACCCTCGTCTCCCGGTCTCTCGTCTCCCCTCATACAGTCTCCCGGTCCCTCGTCTCCCCTCATACAGTCTCCCGGTCCCTCGTCTCCCGGTCTCTCGTCTCCCCTCATACAGTCTCCCCGTCCCACGTCTCCCCTCATACAGTCTCCCCGTCCCTCGTCTCCCCTCATAGTCTCCCGGTCCCTCATCTCCCCTCATACAGTCTCCCGGTCCCTCGTCTCCCCTCATAGTCTCCCGGTCCCTCGTCTCCCCTCATACAGTCTCCCGGTCCCTCATCTCCCCTCATACAGTCTCCCGGTCCCTCGTCTCCCCTCATAGTCTCCCGGTCCCTCGTCTCCCCTCATAGTCTCCCGGTCCCTCGTCTCCCCTCATAGTCTCCCGGTCCCTCTTCTCCCCTCATACAGTCTCCCGGTCCCTCGTCTCCCCTCAGTCTCCCGGTCCCTCATCTCCCCTCATACAGTCTCCCGGTCCCTCGTCTCCCCTCATACAGTCTCCCGGTCCCTCGTCTCCCGGTCTCTCGTCTCCTCTCATACAGTCTCCCGGTCCCTCGTCTCCCCTCATACAGTCTCCCGGTCCCTCGTCTCCCGGTCTCTCGTCTCCCCTCATACAGTCTCCCCGTAGCACGTCTCCCCTCATACAGTCTCCCGGTCCCGCGTCTCCCCTCATACAGACTCCCGGTCCCTCGTCTCCCCTCATACAGTCTCCCGGTCCCTCGTCTCCCCTCATACAGTCTCCCGGTCCCTCGTCTCCCGGTCTCTCGTCTCCCCTCATACAGTCTCCCGGTAGCACGTCTCCCCTCATACAGTCTCCCGGTCCCGCGTCTCCCCTCATACAGTCTCCCGGTCCCGCGTCTCCCCTCATACAGACTCCCGGTCCCTCGTCTCCCCTCATACAGTCTCCCGGTCCCTCGTCTCCCCTCATACAGTCTCCCGGTCCCTCATCTCCCCTCATACAGTCTCCCGGTCCCTCGTCTCCCCTCATAGTCTCCCGGTCCCTCTTCTCCTCTCATACAGTCTCCCAGGCCCTCGTCTCCCCTCATAGTCTCCCGGTCCCTCTTCTCCCCTCATACAGTCTCCCGGTCCCTCGTTTCCCCTCATACAGTCTCCCGGTCCCTCGTCTCCCCTCATACAGTCTCCCGGACCCTCGTCTCCCCTCATACAGTCTCCCGGTCCCTCATCTCCCCTCATACAGTCTCCCGGACCCTCGTCTCCCCTCATACAGTCTCCCGGTCCCTCATCTCCCCTCATACAGTCTCCCGGTCCCTCGTCTCCCCTCATAGTCTCCCGGTCCCTCTTCTCCCCTCATACAGTCTCCCGGTCCCTCGTTTCCCCTCATACAGTCTCCCGGACCCTCGTCTCCCCTCATACAGTCTCCCGGTCCCTCATCTCCCCTCATACAGTCTCCCGGTCCCTCGTCTAACCTCATACAGTCTCCCGGTCTCTCGTCTCCCCTCATACAGTCTCCCGGTCCCACGTCTCACTTCATACAGTCTCCCGGTCCCACGTCTCCCCTCATACAGTCTCCCGGTCCCATGTCTCCCCTCATACAGTCTCCCGGTCCCTCTTCTCCCCTCATACAGTCTCCCGGTCCCTCGTCTCCCCTCATACAGTCTCCCGGTCTCTCTTCTCCCCTCATACAGTCTCCCGGTCCCACGTCTCCCTTCATACAGTCTCCCGTCCCACGTCTCCCTTCATACAGTCTCCCGGTCCCACGTCTCCCTTCATACAGTCTCCCGTCCCACGTCTCCCCTCATACAGTCTCCCGGTCTCTCTTCTCCACTCATACAGTCTCCCGTCCCTCGTCTCCCCTCATACAGTCTCCCCGTCCCACGTCTCCCCTCATACAGTCTCCCGGTCTCTCTTCTCCACTCATACAGTCTCCCGTCCCTCGTCTCCCCTCATACAGTCTCCCCGTCCCACGTCTCCCCTCATACAGTCTCCCCGTCCCACGTCTCCCCTCATACAGTCTCCCGGTCCCGCGTCTCCCCTCATACAGACTCCCGGTCCCTCGTCTCCCCTCATACAGTCTCCCGGTCCCTCGTCTCCCCTCATACAGTCTCCCGGTCCCTCATCTCCCCTCATACAGTGTCCCGGTCCCTCGTCTCCCCTCATAGTCTCCCGGTCCCTCTTCTCCTCTCATACAGTCTCCCAGGCCCTCGTCTCCCCTCATAGTCTCCCGGTCCCTCTTCTCCCCTCATACAGTCTCCCGGTCCCTCGTTTCCCCTCATACAGTCTCCCGGTCCCTCGTCTCCCCTCATACAGTCTCCCGGTCCCTCGTCTCCCCTCATACAGTCTCCCGGACCCTCGTCTCCCCTCATACAGTCTCCCGGTCCCTCATCTCCCCTCATACAGTCTCCCGGACCCTCGTCTCCCCTCATACAGTCTCCCGGTCCCTCATCTCCCCTCATACAGTCTCCCGGTCCCTCGTCTCCCCTCATAGTCTCCCGGTCCCTCTTCTCCCCTCATACAGTCTCCCGGTCCCTCGTTTCCCCTCATACAGTCTCCCGGACCCTCGTCTCCCCTCATACAGTCTCCCGGTCCCTCATCTCCCCTCATACAGTCTCCCGGTCCCACGTCTCACTTCATACAGTCTCCCGGTCCCACGTCTCCCCTCATACAGTCTCCCGGTCCCATGTCTCCCCTCATACAGTCTCCCGGTCCCTCTTCTCCCCTCATACAGTCTCCCGGTCCCTCGTCTCCCCTCATACAGTCTCCCGGTCTCTCTTCTCCCCTCATACAGTCTCCCGGTCCCACGTCTCCCTTCATACAGTCTCCCCGTCCCACGTCTCCCCTCATACAGTCTCCCGGTCTCTCTTCTCCCCTCATACAGTCTCCCCGTCCCTCGTCTCCCCTCATACAGTCTCCCGTCCCACGTCTCCTCTCATACAGTCTCCCGGTCCCACGTTTCCTTTCATACAGTCTCCCGGTCCCACGTTTCCTTTCATACAGTCTCCCGGTCCCACGTCTCCCCTCATACAGTCTCCCCGTCCCACGTCTCCTCTCATACAGTCTCCCGGTCCCTCGTCTCCCCTCATACAGTCTCCCGGTCCCTCGTCTCCCCTCATACAGTCTCCCGGTCCCACGTCTCCCTTCATACAGTCTCCCCGTCCCACGTCTCCTCTCATACAGTCTCCCGGTCCCTCGTCTCCCCTCATACAGTCTCCCCGTCCCACGTCTCCCCTCATACAGTCTCCCGGTCCCTCGTCTCCCCTCATACAGTCTCCCGGTCCCTCGTCTCCCCTCATACAGTCTCCCGGTCTCTCGTCTCCCCTCATACAGTCTCCCGGTCCCACGTTTCCTTTCATACAGTCTCCCGGTCCCACGTCTCCCTTCATACAGTCTCCCGGTCCCTCGTCTCCCCTCATACAGTCTCCCGGTCCCACGTCTCCCCTCACAGTCTCCCGGTCCCTCGTCTCCCCTCATACAGTCTCCCCGTCCCACGTCTCCCCTCATACAGTCTCCCGGTCCCTCGTCTCCCCTCATACAGTCTCCCGGTCTCTCGTCTCCCCTCATACAGTCTCCCCGTCCCACGTCTCCCCTCATACAGTCTCCCGGTCCCTCGTCTCCCCTCATACAGTCTCCCGGTCCCTCGTCTCCCCTCATACAGTCTCCCGGTCCCTCGTCTCCCCTCATACAGTCTCCCAGTCTCTCGTCTCCCCTCATACAGTCTCCCGGTCCCACGTTTCCTTTCATACAGTCTCCCGGTCCCTCGTCTCCCCTCATACAGTCTCCCGGTCCCTCGTCTCCCCTCATACAGTCTCCCCGTCCCTCGTCTCCCCTCATACAGTCTCCCGGTCCCTCGTCTCCCCTCATACAGTCTCCCGTCCCACGTCTCCCCTCATACAGTCTCCCCGTCCCACGTCTCCCCTCATACAGTCTCCAGTCCCTCGTCTCCCCTCATACAGTCTCCCGGTCCCACGTCTCCCCTCATACAGTCTCCCGGTCCCTCGTCTCCCCTCATACAGTCTCCCGGTCTCTCGTCTCCCCTCATACAGTCTCCCCGTCCCACGTCTCCTCTCATACAGTCTCCCGGTCCCTCGTCTCCCTTCATACAGTCTCCCGGTCCCACGTTTCCTTTCATACAGTCTCCCCGTCCCACGTCTCCCCTGATACAGTCTCCCCGTCCCACGTCTCCCCTCACACAGTCTCCCCGTCCCACGTCTCCTCTCATACAGTGTGGGAGCTTGTTAGTAGTTCCTGGCAGTCAGTCCGGGGGCCATAATTATTATAACTGTTACAAAGCAGCGCCACTCACATCTCCAGGAGCAAAGGATGCTGGGAGGAGCAAGGAGACATTCCTATCGGGGAGGAGCATAAGCTGCAATACAATTGTACAGTGAGAGTGCCAGGGGCAATAAGGCACAAAGGTAGGCAGGATTAGAGCAGTGAGATGTTACAGGGGTTATAAAGGCACTCAGGAGCAGGGTTACTGCAATGAGATGCTACAGGGGCAATGAGGCACTCAGGAGGCAGGGTTACTGCAATAAGGTGTTACAGGGGCAATAAGGCACTCAGTTGGCAGGGTTACTGCAATAAGGTGTTACAGGGGTAATAAGGAACTCAGGAGCCGGGTTACTGCAATGAGATGTTACAGGGGGAATAAGGCACTCAGGAGCCAGGTTACTGCAATGAGATGTTACAGGGGCAATAAGGCACGCAGGAGCCGGGTTACTGCAATGAGATGTTACAGGGGCAATAAGGCACGCAGGAGCCGGGTTACTGCAATGAGATGTTACAGGGGCAATAAGGCACGCAGGAGCCGGTTACTGCAATGAGATGTTACAGGGGCAATAAGGCACGCAGGAGCCGGGTTACTGCAATGAGAGGAGATGTTACAGGGGTAATAAGGCACTCAGGTGGCAGGGTAACTGCATTATTATGTTGTAGGGGCAATAAGGCACGCAGGAGCCGGGTTACTGCAATGAGAGGAGATGTTACAGGGGTAATAAGGCACTCAGGTGGCAGGGTTACTGCATTATTATGTTGTAGGGGCAGTACGGCACACAGGAGCTGTCTCACATGAGCATGCAATCTAAAGCACAGAGCAGGGCAGGTTTCCTTTCCGAAATACAAAGTGGGTGCTGTAGGGGCTGAGCAGCGAGCACTCACTGGCCCCTCTGCTGCTGAACGGGGGTTATTAGCCGTTTGTCCCATTCTCCCTTCACGCACGAAAAAACGCAGCTCATCCGCAGATTAACCCCAACACTGCTGCAAGCGAAACTGGGAGAGGGAGTGGAGAGAGGGAGACAGGAGGCATAGGGAGAGGGGAGAGAGGGAGGGAGAGGGGAGAGAGGGAGGGAGAGGAAGAGAGGAGAGAGGGAAGGAGAGTGGAGAAGGGGGGCAGGAGAGAAGGAGACAGGAGGCATAGGGAGAAGGGAGAGAGGGAGGGAGGGAGAGGAAGAGAGGAGAGAGGGAAGGAGAGGGGAGTAGCGGGGCAGGAGAGAGGAAGCGAAAGAGAGGAGGGATGGAGAGAGGGCGGGCGAGGGGAGAGAGGGAGAGGAGGGATGGAGAGAGGAGTGAGGGAGGGAGAGAGGAGAGAGGGAGGGGGATAGGAGAAAGAGAGAAGAGAGAGGAGAAGTACTGCAGTTATTCTACTACTGACTTACACCACAAATACAATCCCTGGGACCTTCTGTGCTTAATTTCTAACATGCACACACTACACCTCACTCCTGTGCTGCTAGTCCCTGCTATTCCAGCACCTCAGACACAGCGATCACTGCAACTCACTACTGTGCTGCTAGTCCCTGCTATTCCAGTACCCCACACACAGCGATCACTACACCGCTGCTAGTCCCTGCTATTCCAGTACCCCACACACAGCGATCACTACACCGATGCTACATATCCTGCTATTCCAGCACCCCACACACAGCGATCACTGCACCGCTGCTACATTCCCTTCTATTCCAGCACCCCACACACAGCGATCTCTACACCGCTGCTACATTCCCTGCTATTCCAGCACCCCACACACAGCGATCTCTACACCGCTGCTACATTCCCTGCTATTCCAGCACCCCACACACAGCGATCACTACACCGCTGCTACATTCCCTGCTATTCCAGTACCCCACACACAGCGATCTCTACACCGCTGCTACATTCCCTGCTATTCCAGTACCCCACACACAGCGATCACTGCACCGCTGCTACATTCCCTGCTATTCCAGCACCCCACACACAGCGATCTCTACACCGCTGCTACATTCCCTGCTATTCCAGTACCCCACACACAGCGATCACTGCACCGCTGCTACATTCCCTGCTATTCCAGCACCCCACACACTGCGATCACTGCACCGCTGCTACATTCCCTGCTATTCCAGCACACCCCACACAGCGATCTCTACACCGCTGCTACATTCCCTGTATTCCAGCACACCCCACACAGCGATCTCTACACCGCTGCTACATTCCCTGCTATTCCAGCACACCCCACACACAGCGATCACACAGACTGTATGAGGGGAGACGTTACCCTGAGTTACCCTGCCACCTGAGTGCCTTATCACTGCACCGCTGCTACATTCCCTGCTATTCCAGTACCCCACACACAGCGATCACTGCACCGCTGCTACATTCCCTTCTATTCCAGCACCCCACACACAGCGATCTCTACACCGCTGCTACATTCCCTTCTATTCCAGCACCCCACACACAGCGATCTCTACACCGCTGCTACATTCCCTGCTATTCCAGTACCTCACACACAGCGATCACTACACCACTGCTACATTCCCTGCTATTCCAGCACCCCACACACAGCGATCACTGCACCGCTGCTACATTCCCTGCTATTCCAGCACCCCACACACAGCGATCTCTACACCGCTGCAACATTCCCTGCTATTCCAGCACCCCACACACAGCGATCACTACACCGCTGCTACATTCCCTGCTATTCCAGCACCCCACACACAGCGATCTCTACACCGCTGCTACATTCCCTGCTATTCCAGCACCCCACACAGCGATCTCTACACCGCTGCTACATTCCCTGCTATTCCAGTACCCCACACACAGCGATCTCTACACCGCTGCTACATTCCCTGCTATTCCAGTACCCCACACACAGCGATCACTGCACCGCTGCTACATTCCCTGCTATTCCAGCACCCCACACACAGCGATCTCTACACCGCTGCTACATTCCCTGCTATTCCAGTACCCCACACACAGCGATCACTGCACCGCTGCTACATTCCCTGCTATTCCAGCACCCCACACACTGCGATCACTGCACCGCTGCTACATTCCCTGCTATTCCAGCACACCCCACACAGCGATCTCTACACCGCTGCTACATTCCCTGCTATTCCAGCACACCCCACACAGCGATCTCTACACCGCTGCTACATTCCCTGCTATTCCAGCACACCCCACACACAGCGATCTCTAAACCCGCTGCTACATTCCCTGCTATTCCAGCACCCCACACACAGCGATCACTGCACCGCTGCTACATTCCCTGCTATTCCAGCACCCCACACACAGCGATCACTGCACCGCTGCTACATTCCCTGCTATTCCAGCACCCCACACACAGCGATCACTACACCGCTGCTACATTCCCTGCAATTCCAGCACCCCACACACAGCGATCTCTACACCGCTGCTACATTCCCTGCTATTCCAGCACCCCACACACAGCGATCACTGCACCGCTGCTACATTCCCTTCTATTCCAGTACCCCACACACAGCGATCACTACACCACTGCTACATTCCCTGCTATTCCAGTACCCCACACACAGCGATCTCTACACCGCTGCTACATTCCCTGCTATTCCAGTACCCCACACACAGCGATCACTACACCACTGCTACATTCCCTTCTATTCCAGTACCCCACACACAGCGATCACTACACCGCTGCTACATTCCCTTCTATTCCAGTACCCCACACACAGCGATCACTGCACCGCTGCTACATTCCCTGCTATTCCAGTACCCCACACACAGCGATCACTACACCACTGCTACATTCCCTTCTATTCCAGCACCCCACACACAGCGATCTCTACACCGCTGCTACATTCCCTGCTATTCCAGCACCCCACACACAGCAATCACTACACCGCTGCTACATTCCCTGCTATTCCAGCACCCCACACACAGCAATCACTACACCGCTGCTATATTCCCTTCTATTCCAGCACCCCACACACAGCGATCTCTACACCGCTGCTACATTCTCTGCTATTCCAGCACCCCACACACAGCGATCACTGCACCGCTGCTACATTCCCTTCTATTCCAGCACCCCACACACAGCGATCACTACACCGCTGCTACATTCCCTACTATTCCAGCACACCCCACACACAGCGATCACTGCACCGCTGCTACATTCCCTGCTATTCCAGTACCCCACACACAGCGATCACTGCACCGCTGCTACATTCCCTGCTATTCCAGTACCCCACACACAGCGATCACTGCACCGCTGCTACATTCCCTGCTATTCCAGTACCCCACACACAGCGATCACTACACCACTGCTACATTCCCTGCTATTCCAGCACCCCACACACAGCGATCACTGCACCGCTGCTACATTCCCTTCTATTCCAGTACCCCACACACAGCGATCACTGCACCGCTGCTACATTCCCTGCTATTCCAGTACCCCACACACAGCGATCACTACACCACTGCTACATTCCCTTCTATTCCAGCACCCCACACACAGCGATCTCTACACCGCTGCTACATTCCCTGCTATTCCAGCACCCCACACACAGCAATCACTACACCGCTGCTACATTCCCTGCTATTCCAGCACCCCACACACAGCGATCACTGCACCGCTGCTACATTCCCTGCTATTCCAGCACCCCACACACAGCGATCACTACACCGCTGCTACATTCCCTACTATTCCAGTACCCCACACACAGCGATCACTGCACCGCTGCTACATTCCCTGCTATTCCAGTACCCCACACACAGCGATCACTACACCGCTGCTACATTCCCTACTATTCCAGCACCCCACACACAGCGATCTCTACACCGCTGCTACATTCCCTGCTATTCCAGTACCCCACACACAGCGATCACTACACCGCTGCTACATTCCCTGTTATTCCAGCACCCCACACACAGCGATCACTACACCGCTGCTACATTCCCTGCTATTCCAGTACCCCACACACAGCGATCACTGCACCGCTGCTACATTCTCTGCTATTCCAGCACACCCCACACAGCGATCTCTACACCGCTGCTACATTCCCTGCTATTCCAGCACCCCACACACAGCGATCACTGCACCGCTGCTACATTCCCTGCTATTCCAGCACACCCCACACAGCGATCTCTACACCGCTGCTACATTCCCTGCTATTCCAGCACACCCCACACAGCGATCTCTACACCGCTGCTACATTCCCTGCTATTCCAGCACCCCACACACAGCGATCACTGCACCGCTGCTACATTCCCTGCTATTCCAGCACCCCACACACAGCGATCACTGCACCGCTGCTACATTCCCTTCTATTCCAGTACCCCACACACAGCGATCACTGCACCGCTGCTACATTCCCTGCTATTCCAGTACCCCACACACAGCGATCACTACACCGCTGCTACATTCCCTGCTATTCCAGTACCCCACACACAGCGATCACTGCACCGCTGCTACATTCCCTGCTATTCCAGCACCCCACACACAGCGATCACTACCCCGCTGCTACATTCCCTGCTATTCCAGCACACCCCACACACAGCGATCACTACACCGCTGCTACATTCCCTACTATTCCAGTACCCCACACACAGCGATCACTACACCGCTGCTACATTCTCTGCTATTCCAGTACCCCACACACAGCGATCACTACACCGCTGCTACATTCCCTTCTATTCCAGCACCCCACACACAGCGATCACTACACCGCTGCTACATTCCCTGCTATTCCAGTACCCCACACACAGCAATCACTACACCGCTGCTACATTCCCTTCTATTCCAGCACCCCACACACAGCGATCACTACACCGCTGCTACATTCCCTGCTATTCCAGCACCCCACACACAGCGATCACTACACCGCTGCTACATTCCCTACTATTCCAGCACACCCCACACACAGCGATCACTGCACCGCTGCTACATTCCCTGCTATTCCAGTACCCCACACACAGCGATCACTGCACCGCTGCTACATTCCCTTCTATTCCAGCACCCCACACACAGCGATCTCTACACCGCTGCTACATTCCCTTCTATTCCAGCACCCCACACACAGCGATCTCTACACCGCTGCTACATTCCCTGCTATTCCAGTACCTCACACACAGCGATCACTACACCACTGCTACATTCCCTGCTATTCCAGCACCCCACACACAGCGATCACTGCACCGCTGCTACATTCCCTGCTATTCCAGCACCCCACACACAGCGATCTCTACACCGCTGCAACATTCCCTGCTATTCCAGCACCCCACACACAGCGATCACTACACCGCTGCTACATTCCCTGCTATTCCAGCACCCCACACACAGCGATCTCTACACCGCTGCTACATTCCCTGCTATTCCAGCACCCCACACAGCGATCTCTACACCGCTGCTACATTCCCTGCTATTCCAGTACCCCACACACAGCGATCTCTACACCGCTGCTACATTCCCTACTATTCCAGTACCCCACACACAGCGATCACTGCACCGCTGCTACATTCCCTGCTATTCCAGCACCCCACACACAGCGATCTCTACACCGCTGCTACATTCCCTGCTATTCCAGTACCCCACACACAGCGATCACTGCACCGCTGCTACATTCCCTGCTATTCCAGCACCCCACACACTGCGATCACTGCACCGCTGCTACATTCTCTGCTATTCCAGCACACCCCACACAGCGATCTCTACACCGCTGCTACATTCCCTGCTATTCCAGCACACCCCACACAGCGATCTCTACACCGCTGCTACATTCCCTGCTATTCCAGCACACCCCACACACAGCGATCTCTACACCGCTGCTACATTCCCTGCTATTCCAGCACCCCACACACAGCGATCACTGCACCGCTGCTACATTCCCTGCTATTCCAGCACCCCACACACAGCGATCACTGCACCGCTGCTACATTCCCTGCTATTCCAGCACCCCACACACAGCGATCACTACACCGCTGCTACATTCCCTGCTATTCCAGCACCCCACACACAGCGATCTCTACACCGCTGCTACATTCCCTGCTATTCCAGCACCCCACACACAGCGATCACTGCACCGCTGCTACATTCCCTTCTATTCCAGTACCCCACACACAGCGATCACTACACCACTGCTACATTCCCTGCTATTCCAGTACCCCACACACAGCGATCTCTACACCGCTGCTACATTCCCTGCTATTCCAGTACCCCACACACAGCGATCACTACACCACTGCTACATTCTCTGCTATTCCAGTACCCCACACACAGCGATCACTACACCGCTGCTACATTCCCTGCTATTCCAGTACCCCACACACAGCGATCACTACACCACTGCTACATTCCCTTCTATTCCAGCACCCCACACACAGCGATCTCTACACCGCTGCTACATTCCCTGCTATTGCAGCACCCCACACACAGCAATCACTACACCGCTGCTACATTCCCTGCTATTCCAGCACCCCACACACAGCAATCACTACACCGCTGCTACATTCCCTTCTATTCCAGCACCCCACACACAGCGATCTCTACACCGCTGCTACATTCTCTGCTATTCCAGTACCCCACACACAGCGATCACTGCACCGCTGCTACATTCCCTTCTATTCCAGCACCCCACACACAGCGATCACTACACCGCTGCTACATTCCCTACTATTCCAGCACACCCCACACACAGCGATCACTGCACCGCTGCTACATTCCCTGCTATTCCAGTACCCCACACACAGCGATCACTGCACCGCTGCTACATTCTCTGCTATTCCAGTACCCCACACACAGCGATCACTGCACCGCTGCTACATTCCCTGCTATTCCAGTACCCCACACACAGCGATCTCTACACCGCTGCTACATTCCCTAGTATTCCAGTACCTCACACACAGCGATCACTACACCACTGCTACATTCCCTGCTATTCCAGCACCCCACACACAGCGATCTCTACACCGCTGCTACATTCCCTGCTATTCCAGTACCTCACACACAGCGATCACTACACCACTGCTACATTCCCTGCTATTCCAGCACCCCACACACAGCGATCACTGCACCGCTGCTACATTCCCTTCTATTCCAGTACCCCACACACAGCGATCACTACACCGCTGCTACATTCCCTTCTATTCCAGTACCCCACACACAGCGATCACTACACCGCTGCTACATTCCCTGCTATTCCAGTACCCCACACACAGCGATCACTACACCGCTGCTACATTCCCTGCTATTCCAGCACCCCACACACAGCGATCTCTACACCGCTGCAACATTCCCTACTATTCCAGTACCCCACACACAGCGATCACTGCACCGCTGCTACATTCCCTGCTATTCCAGTACCCCACACACAGCGATCACTACACCACTGCTACATTCCCTTCTATTCCAGCACCCCACACACAGCGATCTCTACACCGCTGCTACATTCCCTGCTATTCCAGCACCCCACACACAGCAATCACTACACCGCTGCTACATTCCCTCCTATTCCAGCACCCCACACACAGCGATCACTGCACCGCTGCTACATTCCCTGCTATTCCAGCACCCCACACACAGCAATCACTACACCGCTGCTACATTCCCTTCTATTCCAGCACCCCACACACAGCGATCACTACACCGCTGCTACATTCCCTACTATTCCAGCACACCCCACACACAGCGATCACTGCACCGCTGCTACATTCCCTGCTATTCCAGTACCCCACACACAGCGATCACTGCACCGCTGCTACATTCCCTGCTATTCCAGTACCCCACACACAGCGATCACTACACCGCTGCTACATTCCCTACTATTCCAGCACCCCACACACAGCGATCTCTACACCGCTGCTACATTCCCTGCTATTCCAGTACCCCACACACAGCGATCACTACACCGCTGCTACATTCCCTGCTATTCCAGCACCCCACACACAGCGATCACTACACCGCTGCTACATTCCCTAATATTCCAGTACCCCACACACAGCGATCACTGCACCGCTGCTACATTCCCTGCTATTCCAGCACCCCACACACAGCGATCACTACACCGCTGCTACATTCTCTGCTATTCCAGCACACCCCACACAGCGATCTCTACACCGCTGCTACATTCCCTGCTATTCCAGCACCCCACACACAGCGATCACTGCACCGCTGCTACATTCCCTGCTATTCCAGCACACCCCACACAGCGATCTCTACACCGCTGCTACATTCCCTGCTATTCCAGCACACCCCACACAGCGATCTCTACACCGCTGCTACATTCCCTGCTATTCCAGCACCCCACACACAGCGATCACTGCACCGCTGCTACATTCCCTGCTATTCCAGCACCCCACACACAGCGATCACTGCACCGCTGCTACATTCCCTTCTATTCCAGTACCCCACACACAGCGATCACTGCACCGCTGCTACATATCCTGCTATTCCAGCACACCCCACACACAGCGATCACTACACTGCTGCTACATTCCCTTCTATTCCAGTACCCCACACACAGCGATCACTACACCGCTGCTACATTCCCTGCTATTCCAGTACCCCACACACAGCGATCACTGCACCGCTGCTACATTCCCTGCTATTCCAGTACCCCACACACAGCGATCACTACCCCGCTGCTACATTCCCTGCTATTCCAGTACCCCACACACAGCGATCTCTACACCGCTGCTACATTCCCTGCTATTCCAGCACACCCCACACACAGCGATCTCTACACCGCTGCTACATTCCCTGCTATTCCAGCACCCCACACACAGCGATCTCTACACCGCTGCTACATTCCCTGCTATTCCAGTACCCCACACACAGCGATCACTACCCCGCTGCTACATTCCCTACTATTCCAGCACCCCACACACAGCGATCACTGCACCGCTGCTACATTCCCTTCTATTCCAGCACCCCACACACAGCGATCACTGCACCGCTGCTACATTCCCTGCTATTCCAGTACCCCACACACAGCGATCACTGCACCGCTGCTACATTCCCTGCTATTCCAGTACCCCACACACAGCGATCTCTACACCGCTGCTACATTCCCTGCTATTCCAGCACCCCACACACAGCGATCTCTACACCGCTGCTACATTCTCTGCTATTCCAGTACCCCACACACAGCGATCACTGCACCGCTGCTACATTCCCTTCTATTCCAGCACCCCACACACAGCGATCACTACACCGCTGCTACATTCCCTACTATTCCAGCACACCCCACACACAGCGATCACTGCACCGCTGCTACATTCCCTGCTATTCCAGTACCCCACACACAGCGATCACTGCACCGCTGCTACATTCCCTGCTATTCCAGTACCCCACACACAGCGATCACTGCACCGCTGCTACATTCCCTGCTATTCCAGTACCCCACACACAGCGATCTCTACACCGCTGCTACATTCCCTGCTATTCCAGTACCCCACACACAGCGATCACTACACCGCTGCTACATTCCCTGCTATTCCAGCACCCCACACACAGCGATCACTACACCGCTGCTACATTCCCTAATATTCCAGTACCCCACACACAGCGATCACTGCACCGCTGCTACATTCCCTGCTATTCCAGCACCCCACACACAGCGATCACTACACCGCTGCTACATTCTCTGCTATTCCAGCACACCCCACACAGCGATCTCTACACCGCTGCTACATTCCCTGCTATTCCAGCACCCCACACACAGCGATCACTGCACCGCTGCTACATTCCCTGCTATTCCAGCACACCCCACACAGCGATCTCTACACCGCTGCTACATTCCCTGCTATTCCAGCACACCCCACACAGCGATCTCTACACCGCTGCTACATTCCCTGCTATTCCAGCACCCCACACACAGCGATCACTGCACCGCTGCTACATTCCCTACTATTCCAGCACCCCACACACAGCGATCACTGCACCGCTGCTACATTCCCTTCTATTCCAGTACCCCACACACAGCGATCACTGCACCGCTGCTACATATCCTGCTATTCCAGCACACCCCACACACAGCGATCACTACACTGCTGCTACATTCCCTTCTATTCCAGTACCCCACACACAGCGATCACTACACCGCTGCTACATTCCCTACTATTCCAGTACCCCACACACAGCGATCACTGCACCGCTGCTACATTCCCTGCTATTCCAGTACCCCACACACAGCGATCTCTACACCGCTGCTACATTCCCTGCTATTCCAGCACACCCCACACACAGCGATCTCTACACCGCTGCTACATTCCCTGCTATTCCAGCACCCCACACACAGCGATCTCTACACCGCTGCTACATTCCCTGCTATTCCAGTACCCCACACACAGCGATCACTACCCCGCTGCTACATTCCCTACTATTCCAGCACCCCACACACAGCAATCACTGCACCGCTGCTACATTCCCTTCTATTCCAGCACCCCACACACAGCGATCACTGCACCGCTGCTACATTCCCTGCTATTCCAGTACCCCACACACAGCGATCACTGCACCGCTGCTACATTCCCTGCTATTCCAGTACCCCACACACAGCGATCTCTACACCGCTGCTACATTCCCTGCTATTCCAGCACCCCACACACAGCGATCTCTACACCGCTGCTACATTCTCTGCTATTCCAGTACCCCACACACAGCGATCACTGCACCGCTGCTACATTCCCTTCTATTCCAGCACCCCACACACAGCGATCACTACACCGCTGCTACATTCCCTACTATTCCAGCACACCCCACACACAGCGATCACTGCACCGCTGCTACATTCCCTGCTATTCCAGTACCCCACACACAGCGATCACTGCACCGCTGCTACATTCCCTGCTATTCCAGTACCCCACACACAGCGATCACTGCACCGCTGCTACATTCCCTGCTATTCCAGTACCCCACACACAGCGATCTCTACACCGCTGCTACATTCCCTGCTATTCCAGTACCTCACACACAGCGATCACTACACCACTGCTACATTCCCTTCTATTCCAGCACCCCACACACAGCGATCTCTACACCGCTGCTACATTCCCTGCTATTCCAGTACCTCACACACAGCGATCACTACACCACTGCTACATTCCCTGCTATTCCAGCACCCCACACACAGCGATCACTGCACCGCTGCTACATTCCCTTCTATTCCAGTACCCCACACACAGCGATCACTACACCGCTGCTACATTCCCTTCTATTCCAGTACCCCACACACAGCGATCACTGCACCGCTGCTACATTCCCTTCTATTCCAGTACCCCACACACAGCGATCACTACACCGCTGCTACATTCCCTTCTATTCCAGTACCCCACACACAGCGATCACTGCACCGCTGCTACATTCCCTGCTATTCCAGTACCCCACACACAGCGATCACTACACCGCTGCTACATTCCCTGCTATTCCAGCACCCCACACACAGCGATCTCTACACCGCTGCAACATTCCCTACTATTCCAGTACCCCACACACAGCGATCACTACACCGCTGCTACATTCCCTGCTATTCCAGTACCCCACACACAGCGATCACTACACCACTGCTACATTCCCTTCTATTCCAGCACCCCACACACAGCGATCTCTACACCGCTGCTACATTCCCTGCTATTCCAGCACCCCACACACAGCAATCACTACACCGCTGCTACATTCCCTGCTATTCCAGCACCCCACACACAGCGATCACTGCACCGCTGCTACATTCCCTGCTATTCCAGCACCCCACACACAGCAATCACTACACCGCTGCTACATTCCCTTCTATTCCAGCACCCCACACACAGCGATCTCTACACCGCTGCTACATTCTCTGCTATTCCAGTACCCCACACACAGCGATCACTGCACCGCTGCTACATTCCCTTCTATTCCAGCACCCCACACACAGCGATCACTACACCGCTGCTACATTCCCTACTATTCCAGCACACCCCACACACAGCGATCACTGCACCGCTGCTACATTCCCTGCTATTCCAGTACCCCACACACAGCGATCACTGCACCGCTGCTACATTCCCTGCTATTCCAGTACCCCACACACAGCGATCACTACACCGCTGCTATATTCCCTACTATTCCAGCACCCCACACACAGCGATCTCTACACCGCTGCTACATTCCCTGCTATTCCAGTACCCCACACACAGCGATCACTACACCGCTGCTACATTCCCTGCTATTCCAGCACCCCACACACAGCGATCACTACACCGCTGCTACATTCCCTGCTATTCCAGTACCCCACACACAGCGATCACTGCACCGCTGCTACATTCCCTGCTATTCCAGCACCCCACACACAGCGATCACTACACCGCTGCTACATTCTCTGCTATTCCAGCACACCCCACACAGCGATCTCTACACCGCTGCTACATTCCCTTCTATTCCAGCACCCCACACACAGCGATCTCTACACCGCTGCTACATTCCCTGCTATTCCAGTACCCCACACACAGCGATCACTGCACCGCTGCTACATTCCCTACTATTCCAGCACCCCACACACAGCGATCACTACCCCGCTGCTACATTCCCTGCTATTCCAGCACCCCACACACAGCGATCACTGCACCGCTGCTACATTCCCTTCTATTCCAGTACCCCACACACAGCGATCACTGCACCGCTGCTACATTCCCTTCTATTCCAGTACCCCACACACAGCGATCACTGCACCGCTGCTACATATCCTGCTATTCCAGCACCCCACACACAGCGATCACTACACCGCTGCTACATTCCCTTCTATTCCAGTACCCCACACACAGCGATCACTACACCGCTGCTACATTCCCTGCTATTCCAGTACCCCACACACAGCGATCACTACACCGCTGCTACATTCCCTGCTATTCCAGTACCCCACACACAGCGATCACTACCCCGCTGCTACATTCCCTGCTATTCCAGTACCCCACACACAGCGATCTCTACACCGCTGCTACATTCCCTGCTATTCCAGCACACCCCACACACAGCGATCTCTACACCGCTGCTACATTCCCTGCTATTCCAGCACCCCACACACAGCGATCTCTACACCGCTGCTACATTCCCTGCTATTCCAGTACCCCACACACAGCGATCACTACCCCGCTGCTACATTCCCTACTATTCCAGCACCCCACACACAGCGATCACTGCACCGCTGCTACATTCCCTTCTATTCCAGCACACCCCACACACAGCGATCTCTACACCACTGCTACATTCCCTGCTATTCCAGCACCTCACACACAGCGATCACTACACCGCTAATACATTCCCTACTATTCCAGCACCCCACACACAGCGATCACTACACCACTGCTACATTCCCTACTATTCCAGTACCCCACACACAGCGATCACTGCACCGCTGCTACATTCCCTTCTATTCCAGCACCCCACACACAGCGATCTCTACACCGCTGCTACATTCCCTGCTATTCCAGCACACCCCACACAGCGATCTCTACACCGCTGCTACATTCCCTGCTATTCCAGCACCCCACACACAGCGATCACTGCACCGCTGCTACATTCCCTGCTATTCCAGCACCCCACACACAGCGATCACTGCACCGCTGCTACATTCCCTTCTATTCCAGTACCCCACACACAGCGATCACTGCACCGCTGCTACATATCCTGCTATTCCAGCACAGCCCACACACAGCGATCACTACACTGCTGCTACATTCCCTTCTATTCCAGTACCCCACACACAGCGATCACTACACCGCTGCTACATTCCCTGCTATTCCAGTACCCCACACACAGCGATCACTGCACCGCTGCTACATTCCCTGCTATTCCAGTACCCCACACACAGCGATCACTACCCCGCTGCTACATTCCCTGCTATTCCAGTACCCCACACACAGCGATCTCTACACCGCTGCTACATTCCCTGCTATTCCAGCACACCCCACACACAGCGATCTCTACACCGCTGCTACATTCCCTGCTATTCCAGCACCCCACACACAGCGATCTCTACACCGCTGCTACATTCCCTGCTATTCCAGTACCCCACACACAGCGATCACTACCCCGCTGCTACATTCCCTACTATTCCAGCACCCCACACACAGCGATCACTGCACCGCTGCTACATTCCCTTCTATTCCAGCACCCCACACACAGCGATCACTGCACCGCTGCTACATTCCCTGCTATTCCAGTACCCCACACACAGCGATCACTGCACCGCTGCTACATTCCCTGCTATTCCAGTACCCCACACACAGCGATCTCTACACCGCTGCTACATTCCCTGCTATTCCAGCACCCCACACACAGCGATCTCTACACCGCTGCTACATTCTCTGCTATTCCAGTACCCCACACACAGCGATCACTGCACCGCTGCTACATTCCCTTCTATTCCAGCACCCCACACACAGCGATCACTACACCGCTGCTACATTCCCTACTATTCCAGCACACCCCACACACAGCGATCACTGCACCGCTGCTACATTCCCTGCTATTCCAGTACCCCACACACAGCGATCACTGCACCGCTGCTACATTCCCTGCTATTCCAGTACCCCACACACAGCGATCACTGCACCGCTGCTACATTCCCTGCTATTCCAGTACCCCACACACAGCGATCTCTACACCGCTGCTACATTCCCTGCTATTCCAGTACCCCACACACAGCGATCACTACACCGCTGCTACATTCCCTGCTATTCCAGCACCCCACACACAGCGATCACTACACCGCTGCTACATTCCCTAATATTCCAGTACCCCACACACAGCGATCACTGCACCGCTGCTACATTCCCTGCTATTCCAGCACCCCACACACAGCGATCACTACACCGCTGCTACATTCTCTGCTATTCCAGCACACCCCACACAGCGATCTCTACACCGCTGCTACATTCCCTGCTATTCCAGCACCCCACACACAGCGATCACTGCACCGCTGCTACATTCCCTGCTATTCCAGCACACCCCACACAGCGATCTCTACACCGCTGCTACATTCCCTGCTATTCCAGCACACCCCACACAGCGATCTCTACACCGCTGCTACATTCCCTGCTATTCCAGCACCCCACACACAGCGATCACTGCACCGCTGCTACATTCCCTACTATTCCAGCACCCCACACACAGCGATCACTGCACCGCTGCTACATTCCCTTCTATTCCAGTACCCCACACACAGCGATCACTGCACCGCTGCTACATATCCTGCTATTCCAGCACACCCCACACACAGCGATCACTACACTGCTGCTACATTCCCTTCTATTCCAGTACCCCACACACAGCGATCACTACACCGCTGCTACATTCCCTGCTATTCCAGTACCCCACACACAGCGATCACTGCACCGCTGCTACATTCCCTGCTATTCCAGTACCCCACACACAGCGATCACTACCCCGCTGCTACATTCCCTGCTATTCCAGTACCCCACACACAGCGATCTCTACACCGCTGCTACATTCCCTGCTATTCCAGCACACCCCACACACAGCGATCTCTACACCGCTGCTACATTCCCTGCTATTCCAGCACCCCACACACAGCGATCTCTACACCGCTGCTACATTCCCTGCTATTCCAGTACCCCACACACAGCGATCACTACCCCGCTGCTACATTCCCTACTATTCCAGCACCCCACACACAGCAATCACTGCACCGCTGCTACATTCCCTTCTATTCCAGCACCCCACACACAGCGATCACTGCACCGCTGCTACATTCCCTGCTATTCCAGTACCCCACACACAGCGATCACTGCACCGCTGCTACATTCCCTGCTATTCCAGTACCCCACACACAGCGATCTCTACACCGCTGCTACATTCCCTGCTATTCCAGCACCCCACACACAGCGATCTCTACACCGCTGCTACATTCTCTGCTATTCCAGTACCCCACACACAGCGATCACTGCACCGCTGCTACATTCCCTTCTATTCCAGCACCCCACACACAGCGATCACTACACCGCTGCTACATTCCCTACTATTCCAGCACACCCCACACACAGCGATCACTGCACCGCTGCTACATTCCCTGCTATTCCAGTACCCCACACACAGCGATCACTGCACCGCTGCTACATTCCCTGCTATTCCAGTACCCCACACACAGCGATCACTGCACCGCTGCTACATTCCCTGCTATTCCAGTACCCCACACACAGCGATCTCTACACCGCTGCTACATTCCCTGCTATTCCAGTACCTCACACACAGCGATCACTACACCACTGCTACATTCCCTTCTATTCCAGCACCCCACACACAGCGATCTCTACACCGCTGCTACATTCCCTGCTATTCCAGTACCTCACACACAGCGATCACTACACCACTGCTACATTCCCTGCTATTCCAGCACCCCACACACAGCGATCACTGCACCGCTGCTACATTCCCTTCTATTCCAGTACCCCACACACAGCGATCACTACACCGCTGCTACATTCCCTTCTATTCCAGTACCCCACACACAGCGATCACTGCACCGCTGCTACATTCCCTTCTATTCCAGTACCCCACACACAGCGATCACTACACCGCTGCTACATTCCCTTCTATTCCAGTACCCCACACACAGCGATCACTGCACCGCTGCTACATTCCCTGCTATTCCAGTACCCCACACACAGCGATCACTACACCGCTGCTACATTCCCTGCTATTCCAGCACCCCACACACAGCGATCTCTACACCGCTGCAACATTCCCTACTATTCCAGTACCCCACACACAGCGATCACTACACCGCTGCTACATTCCCTGCTATTCCAGTACCCCACACACAGCGATCACTACACCACTGCTACATTCCCTTCTATTCCAGCACCCCACACACAGCGATCTCTACACCGCTGCTACATTCCCTGCTATTCCAGCACCCCACACACAGCAATCACTACACCGCTGCTACATTCCCTGCTATTCCAGCACCCCACACACAGCGATCACTGCACCGCTGCTACATTCCCTGCTATTCCAGCACCCCACACACAGCAATCACTACACCGCTGCTACATTCCCTTCTATTCCAGCACCCCACACACAGCGATCTCTACACCGCTGCTACATTCTCTGCTATTCCAGTACCCCACACACAGCGATCACTGCACCGCTGCTACATTCCCTTCTATTCCAGCACCCCACACACAGCGATCACTACACCGCTGCTACATTCCCTACTATTCCAGCACACCCCACACACAGCGATCACTGCACCGCTGCTACATTCCCTGCTATTCCAGTACCCCACACACAGCGATCACTGCACCGCTGCTACATTCCCTGCTATTCCAGTACCCCACACACAGCGATCACTACACCGCTGCTATATTCCCTACTATTCCAGCACCCCACACACAGCGATCTCTACACCGCTGCTACATTCCCTGCTATTCCAGTACCCCACACACAGCGATCACTACACCGCTGCTACATTCCCTGCTATTCCAGCACCCCACACACAGCGATCACTACACCGCTGCTACATTCCCTGCTATTCCAGTACCCCACACACAGCGATCACTGCACCGCTGCTACATTCCCTGCTATTCCAGCACCCCACACACAGCGATCACTACACCGCTGCTACATTCTCTGCTATTCCAGCACACCCCACACAGCGATCTCTACACCGCTGCTACATTCCCTTCTATTCCAGCACCCCACACACAGCGATCTCTACACCGCTGCTACATTCCCTGCTATTCCAGTACCCCACACACAGCGATCACTGCACCGCTGCTACATTCCCTACTATTCCAGCACCCCACACACAGCGATCACTACCCCGCTGCTACATTCCCTGCTATTCCAGCACCCCACACACAGCGATCACTGCACCGCTGCTACATTCCCTTCTATTCCAGTACCCCACACACAGCGATCACTGCACCGCTGCTACATTCCCTTCTATTCCAGTACCCCACACACAGCGATCACTGCACCGCTGCTACATATCCTGCTATTCCAGCACCCCACACACAGCGATCACTACACCGCTGCTACATTCCCTTCTATTCCAGTACCCCACACACAGCGATCACTACACCGCTGCTACATTCCCTGCTATTCCAGTACCCCACACACAGCGATCACTACACCGCTGCTACATTCCCTGCTATTCCAGTACCCCACACACAGCGATCACTACCCCGCTGCTACATTCCCTGCTATTCCAGTACCCCACACACAGCGATCTCTACACCGCTGCTACATTCCCTGCTATTCCAGCACACCCCACACACAGCGATCTCTACACCGCTGCTACATTCCCTGCTATTCCAGCACCCCACACACAGCGATCTCTACACCGCTGCTACATTCCCTGCTATTCCAGTACCCCACACACAGGTGTCACTGTACCGCACTGCTGTCAGTCCCCTTGATGCCTAGAATGTTAAACACATGTAAGAGGCTCGCCCAGCAATTAAAGGGTTAAACATGAAAGGGATCTGTGCCCAGGCTGCGAGACGTCAGGACATGTAAATGATTCCATGAGCTGGGAGCGGCTGTAAGTCGCTGACACGTTCTCAGGTATAATTACAAGCAGCACGTTTGCAAATAATGATATAACCCAGTCACCTTGTGTGGGGATGATTTATTGCAAATAACTAAATGCAGCTTTATGCAAATGAGCCTAAATACACACAAAAGAGAGAGGTGGCAGCATTCGGACAGTGAGAGGGAGAAAGAGTGGGAGAGAGAGAGAGGGGGGGGGGAGAGGGGGGGGAGAGAGAGGGGGAGAGAGATGGGGGAGAGTGAGAGTGAGAGGGAGAGAGTGAGAGTGAGAGAGGGAGAGTGAGAGAGAGACGGAGACAGAGAGGGGGAGAGAGAGGGGAGTGGGAGGGATAGAGGGGAGATAGAGAGATAGGAAAAGAGAAGGGAAGAGAGAAAGAGAAGGGGAGAGGGAGAGAGAGAGAGAGAGGGGGGAGATAGAGGGGGGAGAGAGAGAGGGGGAAGAGAGATAGAGGGGGAGAGGGGGAGAGGGGGGAGTGAGGGGGATAGAGAGGAAGGGGGAAGGGGGAGAGAGGGGGGAGAAGAGAGAGGAGGAGGGAGAGAGGGGGAGAGAGAGAGTGGGGAGTGAGGGGGTAGAGAGGAAGAGAGAGAGTGGAGAGAGAGGGAGGAGAGAGAGGGGGGAAGAGAGATGGGGATAGAAAGAGGGGGGGTAGAAAGATGTGGGGAAGAGAAAGAGGGAGATGGATGGAAGAGGGAAATGGATAGAAGAGGGATGGATAGAGGAGGGAGAAGGGGGGATAGAGGAGGGAGAAGGGGGAGAGAGAGGAGGAAAAAGGGGTAGGGAGATAGAGAGGTGGAGAGAGAGAAGGGGTAGAAGGGGGGAAAGAAGGGGGAGACAAGGGGGAGATATGGGGTAGAAGGGAGAAAGATGGGGTAGAAGTGGGAGAGATGGGGTAGAAGGGGGAGAGATGGGATAGAAGGGGGAGAGATGGGGTAGAGATGGGTAGAAGGGGGAGAGATAGGGTAGAAGTGGGAGATGGGGTAGAAGGCGAGAGAGATGGGGTAGCAGGGGGGGGAATGAGTGTAGAATTGGGAGGGAGAAGGGAGAGGGAGAGAGAAGGTGGAAAGAGAGAGAAGGTGGGAGACAGAAGGGAGATGGGGTAGAAGGGGGAGAGAGATGGGGTAGAAGGGAGAGGGAGGGAGATGGGGTAGAAGGGGGGGAGGGAGATGGGGTAGAAGGGGGGGAGGGAGATGGGGTAGAAGGTGGAGAGATGGGGTAGAAGGGGGAGAGAATGGGGGTAGAAGGGGGAGAGAGATAGGGTAGAAGGGTGAGGGAGATGGGGTAGAAGGGGGAGGGAGATGGGTGTAGAAGGGGGAGGGAGATGGGGTAGAAGGGGGAGGGAGGGAGATGGGGTAGAAGGGGGAGGGAGATGGGGTAGAAGGGGGAGTGAGGGAGATGGGGTAGAAGGGGGAGGGAGATGGGGTAGAAGGGGAGGGAGGGAGAAGGGGGAAAGAGAGAGAAGGGGAAAAGAGAGAGAAGGGGAAAAGAGAAGGGGGGAAGAGAGATAAGGGGGAAAGAGAGAGAAGGGGGAAAGAGAGAGAAGGGGGAAAGAGAGAGAAGGGGGAAAGAGAGAGAAAGGGGAAAGAGAGAGAAGGGGAAAAGAGAGAGAAGGGGAAAAGAGAGAGAAAGGGGAAAGAGAGAGAAGGGGAAAAGAGAGAGAAAGGGGAAGAGAGATAAGGGGGAAGAGAGAGAAGGGGGAAAGAGTGAGAAGAGGGAAAGAGAGAGAAGGGGAAAAGAGAGAGAAGGGGAAAAGAGAGAGAAGGGGAAAAGAGAGAGAATGGGAAAAGAGAGAGAAAGGGGAAAGAGAGAGAAGGGGAAAAGAGAGAGAAAGGGGAAGAGAGATAATGGGGAAAGAGAGAGAAGGGGAAAAGAGAGAGAAAGGGGAAGAGAGATAATGGGGAAAGAGAGAAGGGGGAAAGAGAGAGAAGGGGGAAAGAGAGAGAAGGGGGAAAGAGAGAGAGGGGGAAAGAGAGAGAAGGTGGGAGAGAGAGGTGGGAGAGAGAGGGGGGAAAGAGAGAGAAGTTTGGAGAGAGAAGGTGGGAGACAGAAGGGAGAGAGAGAAGGGGGGACAGAAGGGGGGGAGAGAAGGGGGGAGAGAAGGGGAAGAGAGAGAAGGGGAAGAGAGAGGGAGAGAGAAGGGGAAGAGAGAGGGGGAAGAGAGAGGGGAAGAGAGAGGGGGAGAGAGAGGGGGAAGAGAGAGGGGGAGAGAGATGGGGAGACGAGGGGGAAGGAGAGGAGGAGACGGAGGAGGGGAGAGAGGAGAAGGGAGAGAGAGCTGAAGGGGAGAGAGGAGCTCGAGTGATAGAGGGTATAATAAAAGGAGAGGGAAGGGATAAGAGGAAAGGAGAGCAGAACTTTCAGGACCATGGCACAGTCTGCCCCCCGCAGCGCCCTCGGGTCCCGCACTCGAAACCCCCATGTGCAACCATTGTAGCAGTGTGACCCCATTTCCCCCTCTGGCTGTGTGCTCCCCCTCTTCTCCCTCTGGCCAGTGTGCTCCCCCTTTTCCCCCGCATGCTGTGTGCTCCCCCTGTCCCCGTACAGGCTGTGTGCTCCCCCTCCTCCCTCAAGCTGTGTGCTCCCCGCTTCCCCCTCAGGCGGTGTGCTCCCCCTCTCCCCACCCCCGGGGTGTGTGCTGCCCCCCTTCCATCTAAGGCTGTGTGCTTCCCCTCTTTCCTCCCAGGCTGTGTGCTCCCCCTCTTCCCCCCTCAGGCTGCGTGCTCCCTCTTTCCCCCCTCCCCCCCGAGGGTGTGCTACCCCTTCCATCTCAGGCTGTGTGCTCCCACTCTTCCCCCTCAGGCTGTGTGCTCCCCCTCTTCCCCCTCAGGCTGTGTGCTCCCCCATTTCCCCCTCAGGCTGTGTGCTCCCCCTCTTCCCCCTCAGGCTGTGTGCTCCCCCTCTTCCCCCTCTGGCTGTGTGCTCCCCCTCTTCCGCCTCAGGCTGTGTGCCCCTCCTTTTCATCTCAGACGGTGTGCTCCCCCCCCTTCCATCTCAGGCTGTGTGCTCCCCCCCTTCCATCTCAGGCTGTGTGCTCCCCCCTTCCATCTCAGGCTGTGTGCTCCCCCTCTTCCGCCTCAGGCTGTGTGCCCCATCCCTTCCATCTCAGGCTGTGTCCCTCCCCCCCTTCCATCTCAGGCTGTGTGCTCCCCCCCTTCCATCTCAGGCGGTGTGCTCCCCCCATTCCATCTCAGGCGGTGTGCTCCCCCCCTTCCATCTCAGGCTGTGTTCTCCCCCCCTTCCATCTCAGGCTGTGTGCTCCCACTCTTCCCCCTCAGGCTGTGTGTTCCCTCCCTTCCCCCTCAGGCTTTGTGCTCCCCCTCTTCCCCCTCAGGCGGTGTGCTCCCCCCCTTCCATCTCAGGCTATGTGCTTCCCCCCCGTTCCCCTGTATGCACCTACTTGGGATTTGGGGAATGGGGAATAAATGAGACGTTACATACATGACGCGATTATAACGCCGCGTCACATTCTGCGGCGCAATATTTCTCTCTTTCATATGCGTAAAAATTAGCCAATTTTAGAGAGTAAATCGATATCAGGCCGCTAATGATCGACGCTAATGATCTGGCCGCTAACGATCCCCACGCTAATGATTGATGCTAACAATCTGCCCGCTAACTATCAACGCTAATGGTCGATGCTAACAATCTGGCCGCTAACGATCTGGCCGCTAACGGTCTGGCCGCTAACAATCTGGCCGCTAACAATCTGGCCGCTAACAATCTGGCCGCTAATGATCTGGCCGCTAACAATCTGGCCGCTAACGATCTGGCCGCTAATGATCTGGCCGCTAACGACACCAGATGAAAGCTGCAGATTATTACATTTGATGCAACTGGGCACGAAAAAATGGTGCAATGCATCAAACTGAAATCTGCAAACCTGCCGTGAAACAGAGACCCCCGCGGTAACGTAACCCCCCTACATGCGGAGGGAAGACCCTCTCATTAAACCAGTGACTCGGAAACAACTTTACATTATGATGTAGCCTTGTTCCACATCTACTGTACATAACACACACACAGATATATTATACACACACACAGATATATTATACACACACACAGATATATTATACACACACACACAGATATATTATACACACACACAGATATATTATACACACACACACAGATATATTATACACACACACAGATATATTATACACACACAGATATATTATACACACACACACAGATATATTATACACACACACAGATATATTATACACACAGATATATTATACACACACACATAGATATATTATACACACACACATAGATATATTATACACACACACAGATATATTATACACACAGATATATTATACACACACACAGATATATTATACACACACACAGATATATTATACACACACACAGATATATTATACACACACACAGATATATTATACACACACACACAGATATATTATACACACACACAGATATATTATACACACACACAGATATATTATACACACACACAGAGATATATTATACACACAGACAGATATATTATACACACAGACAGATATATTATACACACAGATATATTATACACACACACAGATATATTATACACATACACAGATATATTATACATACTGTACACACAGATATATTATACACACACACAGATATATTATACATACACACAGATATATTATACATACTGCATACTGTACACACAGATATATTATACACACACACAGATATATTATACACACACACATATATTATACATACACACAGATATATTATACACACACACAGATATATTATACACACACAGATATATTATACATACTCAGATATATTATACACAAACACAGAGATATATTATACACACACACAGATATATTATACACACATAGATATATTATACACACACACAGATATATTATACATACACACAGATATATTATACACACACACAAATATATTATACACACACACAGATATATTATACACACACAGAGATATATTATACACACACACAGATATATTATACATACACACAGATATATTATACACACACACAGATATATTATACATACACACAGATATATTATACACACACACAGATATATTATACACACACACAGATATATTATACACACACACACACACACACACACACACAGATATATTATACACACACACAGATATATTATATACACACACACAGATATATTATACACACACACAGATATATTATACACACAGATATATTATACACACACACAGATATATTATACACACACACAGATATATTATACACACAGATATATTATACACACACACAGATATATTATACACACACACAGATATATTATACACACACACACACACACACACACAGATATATTATACACACACACACACACACACACACACACAGATATATTATACACACACACAGATATATTATACGTACACACAGATATATTATACGTACACACAGATATATTATACACACACAGATATATTATACATACACACAGATATATTATACATACACACAGATATATTATACACACACACACAGATATATTATACAGTACACACACAGATATATTATACACACACAGATATATTATACACACACACAGATATATTATACACACACACAGATATATTATACACACACACAGATATATTATACACACACACACACACACAGATATATTATACACACACAGATATATTATACACACACACAGATATATTATACACACACACAGATATATTATACACACACACAGATATATTATACACACACACACAGATATATTATACACACACACAGATATATTATACACACAGATATATTATACACACAGAGATATATTATACATACACACAGATATATTATACACACACAGATATATTATACACACACACAGATATATTATACATACACACAGATATATTATACACAAACACAGATATATTATACACACACACAGATATATTATACACACACACACACAGATATATTATACACACACACATAGATATATTATACACACAGATATATTATACACACACACACACAGATATATTATACATACACACAGATATATTATACACACAAAGATATATTATACACACACACAGATATATTATACATACACACAGATATATTATACACACACACACACAGATATATTATACACACACATATATATTATACACACACACACAGATATATTATACACACACACACAAAGATATATTATATACACACACACAGATATATTATACACACACAGATATATTATACACACACACACACAGATATATTATACACACACACACACAGATATATTATACACACACACACACAGATATATTATACACACACACACAGATATATTATACACACACACAGATATATTATGCATACACACAGATATATTATGCATACACACAGATATATTATACACACACACAGATATATTATACACACACAGATATATTATACATACACAGATATATTATACATACACACAGATATATTATACATACACACAGATATATTATACATACACACAGATATATTATACACACACACAGATATATTATACATACACACAGATATATTATACACACACAGATACATTATACACACACAGATATATTATACATACACACAGATATATTATACGTACACACAGATATATTATACGTACACACAGATATATTATACACACACAGATATATTATACACACACAGATATATTATACATACACACAGATATATTATACACACACACAGATATATTATACACACACACAGATATATTATACATACACACAGATATATTATACACACACACAGATATATTGTATTATACACACACACAGATATATTATAGACACACACAGATATATTATACACACACACAGATATATTATACACACACACAGATATATTATGCATACACACAGATATATTATACACACACACAGATATATTATACATATACACAGATATATTATACACACACACAGATACATTATACACACACAGATATATTATACATACACACATATATATTATACGTACACACAGATATATTATACGTACACACAGATATATTATACATACACACAGATATAATATACACACACAGATATATTATACATACACACAGATATATTATACATACACACAGATATATTATACACACACAGATATATTATACACACACACACAGATATATTATACATACACACAGATATATTATACATACACACAGATATATTATACACACATAGATATATTATACACACACACAGATATATTATACACACACACACAGATATATTATACACACAAATATATTATACACACACACAGATATATTATACATACACACAGATATATTATACACACACAGATATATTATACACACACACACAGATATATTATACACACACACACAGATATATTATACACACACACACAGATATATTATACACACATACAGATATATTATACATACACACAGATATATTATACATACACACAGATATATTATACACACACACACACAGATATATTATACACACACAGATATATTATACACACACACAGATATATTATACATACACACAGATATATTATACACACACACAGATATATTATACATACACACAGATATATTATACACATACACAGATATATTATAGACACACACACACACACAGATATATTATACACACACACACACACACACACAGATATATTATACACACAAATATATTATACACACAAATATATTAAACACACACACACAGATATATTATACATACACACAGATATATTATACACACACAGATATATTATACAGTACACACACACACAGATATATTATACATACACACAGATATATTATACACACACAGAGATATATTATACACACACAGATATATTATACACACACACACAGATATATTATACACACACACACACACAGATATATTATACACACACACAAAGATATATTATACACACACACACAGATATATTATACACACACACACAGATATATTATGCATACACACAGATATATTATACACACACACAGATATATTATACATACACACAGATATATTATACGTACACACAGATATATTATACGTACACACAGATATATTATACACACATAGATATATTATACACACACACAGATATATTATACATACACACAGATATATTATACACACACACAAATATATTATACACACACACAGATATATTATACACACACAGAGATATATTATACACACACACAGATATATTATACATACACACAGATATATTATACACACACACAGATATATTATACATACACACAGATATATTATACACACACACAGATATATTATACACACACACAGATATATTATACACACACACACACACACACACACACACAGATATATTATACACACACACAGATATATTATATACACACACACAGATATATTATACACACACACAGATATATTATACACACAGATATATTATACACACACACAGATATATTATACACACACACAGATATATTATACACACAGATATATTATACACACACACAGATATATTATACACACACACAGATATATTATACACACACACACACACACACACACAGATATATTATACACACACACACACACACACACACACACAGATATATTATACACACACACAGATATATTATACGTACACACAGATATATTATACGTACACACAGATATATTATACACACACAGATATATTATACATACACACAGATATATTATACATACACACAGATATATTATACATACACACAGATATATTATACACACACACACAGATATATTATACAGTACACACACAGATATATTATACACACACAGATATATTATACACACACACAGATATATTATACACACACACAGATATATTATACACACACACAGATATATTATACACACACACACACACACAGATATATTATACACACACAGATATATTATACACACACACAGATATATTATACACACACACAGATATATTATACACACACACAGATATATTATACACACACACACAGATATATTATACACACACACAGATATATTATACACACAGATATATTATACACACAGAGATATATTATACATACACACAGATATATTATACACACACAGATATATTATACACACACACAGATATATTATACATACACACAGATATATTATACACAAACACAGATATATTATACACACACACAGATATATTATACACACACACACACAGATATATTATACACACACACATAGATATATTATACACACAGATATATTATACACACACACACACAGATATATTATACATACACACAGATATATTATACACACAAAGATATATTATACACACACACAGATATATTATACATACACACAGATATATTATACACACACACACACAGATATATTATACACACACATATATATTATACACACACACACAGATATATTATACACACACACACAAAGATATATTATATACACACACACAGATATATTATACACACACAGATATATTATACACACACACACACAGATATATTATACACACACACACACAGATATATTATACACACACACACAGATATATTATACACACACACAGATATATTATGCATACACACAGATATATTATGCATACACACAGATATATTATACACACACACAGATATATTATACACACACAGATATATTATACATACACAGATATATTATACATACACACAGATATATTATACATACACACAGATATATTATACATACACACAGATATATTATACACACACACAGATATATTATACATACACACAGATATATTATACACACACAGATACATTATACACACACAGATATATTATACATACACACAGATATATTATACGTACACACAGATATATTATACGTACACACAGATATATTATACACACACAGATATATTATACACACACAGATATATTATACATACACACAGATATATTATACACACACACAGATATATTATACACACACACAGATATATTATACATACACACAGATATATTATACACACACACAGATATATTGTATTATACACACACACAGATATATTATAGACACACACAGATATATTATACACACACACAGATATATTATACACACACACAGATATATTATGCATACACACAGATATATTATACACACACACAGATATATTATACATATACACAGATATATTATACACACACACAGATACATTATACACACACAGATATATTATACATACACACATATATATTATACGTACACACAGATATATTATACGTACACACAGATATATTATACATACACACAGATATAATATACACACACAGATATATTATACATACACACAGATATATTATACATACACACAGATATATTATACACACACAGATATATTATACACACACACACAGATATATTATACATACACACAGATATATTATACATACACACAGATATATTATACACACATAGATATATTATACACACACACAGATATATTATACACACACACACAGATATATTATACACACAAATATATTATACACACACACAGATATATTATACATACACACAGATATATTATACACACACAGATATATTATACACACACACACAGATATATTATACACACACACACAGATATATTATACACACACACACAGATATATTATACACACATACAGATATATTATACATACACACAGATATATTATACATACACACAGATATATTATACACACACACACACACAGATATATTATACACACACAGATATATTATACACACACACAGATATATTATACATACACACAGATATATTATACACACACACAGATATATTATACATACACACAGATATATTATACACATACACAGATATATTATAGACACACACACACACACAGATATATTATACACACACACACACACACACACAGATATATTATACACACAAATATATTATACACACAAATATATTAAACACACACACACAGATATATTATACATACACACAGATATATTATACACACACAGATATATTATACAGTACACACACACACAGATATATTATACATACACACAGATATATTATACACACACAGAGATATATTATACACACACAGATATATTATACACACACACACAGATATATTATACACACACACACACACAGATATATTATACACACACACAAAGATATATTATACACACACACACAGATATATTATACACACACACACAGATATATTATGCATACACACAGATATATTATACACACACACAGATATATTATACATACACACAGATATATTATACGTACACACAGATATATTATACGTACACACAGATATATTATACACACACGCAGATATATTATACATACACGCAGATATATTATACACACACAGATATATTATACACACACACACACGCAGATATATCACACACACACACACACACACACACACACACACACACACACACACACACACACACACACACACACACACACGCACAGATAGATTATATAAACACACAGATATATTACACATGCACACAGATATATTATACACACACAGATTATTATATACACACAGATATATTATACACACACAGATATATTATATACACACAGATATATTACACACACACACACACACAGATATATTATACACACACACACACACACAGATATATTATACACACACACACACACACACGCAGATATATCACACACACACACACACACACACACGCACACACACACACACACAGATATATTATACACACACACAGATATGTTATATATACACACAGATATATTATACATGCACACAGATAAATTATACATGCACACAGATATATTATACGCACACCCACAGATATATTACACACACAGATATATTATACATGCACACACAGATATATTATACACACACATATATATTATTCATGTACAAGATATATTATACACTGTCATGGGCGAGGGGGTTTGGCCCGGTATTAAAAGGGTTACACCCCATTTGGCCACACCCTGCTCTCACTTGGGAAGTACTGCGGTCCAGTAATGTGTTTTTACCCTGCTTCAGCAACCAAATGTATATTCCCCTGTAAATGTGTATTTTTCCCATTTCAGTGTTTGCACCAACACATACACTGGGATTGATGCAGGAGGGAAGGGGTTAATGTTAGTTCAGTGTTTATAGCCCAATGCAACCTTATGGAGATTCCGGCAATTTGGGCCTGGTTCGGTAGAACACCTGCAGGTGGCGCCCGAGAGGAGGAGCGGCGGTTCCCCATTTTAAGTCAATGGAGCAATCCATTTCAATGGGGATTCCTCGACGCCGACCTCCAGGAACGGGTTGGCAGCCATCCAAACCGCAGACCGCAAAAGTGGATACATTATCTTAAAGAGAGCTTTTATCACTACTAGTTCAAGGTCAACTACAATTGGCATGGGAACCTTAGGGTCTAGGGCACCCAGAAATAAAATTATTTTTGCCCCTAGCCCCTAGGAACCCCCACACAAGACCACCACTGGGTCCGAGAATGAGGGACCCCCGTAAAGGGTCGAGCTCAGCAGGAGGGTCGCGCCATTGACTCTAATGGCGGAGCGGACGTCACATTGAATCCCATGGCGGTGCTCGCCCATGCATTTCCTATGGCGGCGCCGGCCATTGATTCCAATGGAGGAATAGCCGCGTGGCGTTAAAACGGCTAAGTCCAAAAATGTAAAATGTGTAAGTCCATATCTCTGGTTCTGTGAGGACCAGAGGGCTAGGATTTGGGGCACATGTAGTCACTGTTCCGGCATGACTGCATGGCTATTTCAGCCCTCTCCGAACAACCAGACGGAGTATGGGCAAATGTAAAGAATTGTGGTTTTCCTATAGACTTCAATGGCGGAGTTGCTCCATTGAAAGTCTATAGCGGCGGAGCCCATAGACTTCAATGGCGGAGTTGCCCCATTGAAAGACTATAGCGGCGAAGCCCGTTGATTTCAATGGGAAAGAGTGAGAAGCAGAGATTCATTTTTAGAGCGGAGAATCCTGCATTAAAGTAATAAGCATTTTAACTTGTTTTTTGAATCTCCGGTTCTGGGGTTCGCAGAGAGCTGAAACGTGGCCACCATGGAGAGTCACCTCCGGCATGAGGGACTGGCACGTTTCAGCCCACTGGGCCCAGCAGAATAAATTATTTTAATATGTGAAGATATTAAAGAGTGAATTGTATTTTGGGTCTGGTATAAAATAAAAACTGGTATGGTAATGCTCAGGATGGGAGACAAGTGGTCTATCATAAACTCCTGATCAAAGACTCCCCCACCCTGCTTGTGTATGCGAGCACAAAGGAATGCAGGACATGGGTACTTGATATTAAGTGTTGTAATTCACACCTTGGGACAAAGGGTATCCTGGCAAAGCGAGACTTTAAGACGCCAGTCTTGTGGGAGGGGGGCTGAGGAAATAAGCCCCCTGATTAGGATAATACCCACCCAGTGGGCAGGTATTACGGTGCCCTTAGGTGAGGTGGCAAGGAGAGATTGGGTGCAGGTAATAGTTCTCCAATGGCCTGCACTCAATGATAAGGTATAGGACTGGAATTACAGTACATATAAACCAGTGTCAGTCCTATACTCAGTTGTCTTCGTGTCTTTTCGTGATGTCTTCATCTGAACCTGTATTGTGGAAGGAATTGCCAATCCTGTATCCTGATTGCTTTCTTGTCCAACCCCTTAAGTAAGTGTCTATATTTTGCCTGTTATTTGTATATCTTGTGTTCACCTTCTTTAAGGAATAAACTCTCATTTATTATATCTAAGTCGTGTTCAATTCAAACCAGAGATATTTTTGGTGTGTATTATTATACCCTATCACTAGCTACCGTGACATACACACACTCAGATATATTACAAACACAGATATATTATATGTACACATAGATATATTATACTCACACACACAGATATATTATACACACACACACACATATATTATACACTGGCGACACACTTTATCGCAGTGCGGCCAGATCCGCAAGCCGGGAGATTTCCCGGCTTGCTAGTGGCCGCCCCTCGGCGTGCCGCGCGTCATAGACGCGCGGTCACGCGTCTTCGGGAGCCTGCGCCCCCTGCACGCGCGTCCAGGGCTCCCCGAGGGAGCCCTGGTGTCCCGCGATCGCGGGACAGCGGCAGGGGGTTCCGGGGGACCCGGCGGACCCGGCAGCGGTAGGGAGAGCGCCCCGATCGGAGGGCGCTCTTCCGCTGCTTCGGCGCGCGCCCGTCACACTCGGGCGCGCGCCAGGCTACTGCTGCGGCACAGAACGGGCAAATGCTCGAATAAACTGTGCCGCAGCAGTATACACACACACACACAGATATATTATACATGCACACAGATATATTATACTCGCACACATATATTGCACACAGATATATTACACACAGATATATTATTCATGCACACAGATATATTATACACACAGAGATACTATACACGCACACAGATATATTATACATGCACACAGAGATATATTATACATACACAGAGATATATTATACATACACACAGATATATTATGCATGCACACAGATATATTATACATACACACAGATATATTATGCATGCACACAGATATATTATACACACACACAAAGATATATTATACATACACACACAGATATATTATACACACACAGATATATTATACACGCGCACACACACAGATATATTATACACACACAGATATATTATACACACGCACAGATATATTATACACACACACATATATATATATATATATATATATATAAGTATACATTACCGCATAGCAGCAAAAAGGGAGACAGCACTCAGGTGAATGAAAATAAACGTATTAAATACAGCACATAACTCCTTTATGCTTTACTGTGGAGGGTTTTTGTCACTTTTTTTTACCCACCATAACCTTAATGACAGTGGTGATTACCTAGTCTATAGTCTCAAACCTGCAAGCCATTAAGACCAGCCTCACACTGATGATACCCATCAAGGTTGAAACATGTATGTGAGTGGGTCTAATGGCTTTGCATCTCATCCCAGCCTCTGTTTAAAAGCTGTGTTTAAAACAGCATGCAGTGGCTTGAGGATTGGCTTGTGTAATATGAGCTTGAGACAAAAGGTGGCACTGAGTGCTCATTTGCATGTCATTTCCCAGAATCCCTTGCTGCAGTGGAAGCGCTGTATGCTGGGTGACAATGGGGAAAGACAGGGTTGCAGACCTGTCTAAGACATGCAAATGAACATACAGTAATATTTACAGTTGGTATATATATATATATATATATATATATATATATATATATTACTCACACAAAGATATATTATACACACACAGATATATTATACACAAACAGATATATTATACACGCACAAATATATTATACATACAGTACACACAGATATATTATACACACACAGATATATTATACATACAGTACACACAGATATATTATACACACAAATATATATTATACATGAACACAGATATATTATACATACACACACAGATATATTATACATACACACAGATATATTATACACACAGATATAGTATACTCACACAAAGATATATTATACACACACACACAGATATATTATACACACACAGATATATTATACATGCACACAGATATATTATACACACACACAGATATATTATACACACACACAGATATATTATACACACATATATATTATACACGCATATATTATACACGCACACAGATATATTATACACGCACATATATTATACACGCACACAGATATATTATATACACACAGATATATTATACACACACAGATATATTATACACGCACACATATATTATACACGCACACATATATTATACACGCACACAGATATATTATACATGCACACAGATATATTATACATGCACACAGATAAATTATACACACACGGATATATTATATATACACACAGATATATTATACACGCACACAGACATATTATACATGCACACAGATATATTATACTCACACACAGATATATTATACACACACAGATATATTATACATACAGTACACACAGATATATTATACATGCACACAGATATATTATACACACACATATATAATACAGACACAGAGATATATTATACACACACACAAAGATATATTATATACACACACATATATAATACAGACACAGAGATATATTATACACACACACAGATCTATTATACTCACACACAGATATATTATAAACACACAGATATATTATACACACAGTACACACAGATATATTATACACACACAGATATATTATACATACAGTACACACAGATATATTATACTTACACACAGATATATTATACATGCACGCAGATATATTATACACACACGCAGATATATTACACACACACACATATATATTATACACACGCAGATATATTATATGTAAACACAGATATATTACACACACAGATATATTATACACAGATATATTATACATGCACACAGATATATTATATGTACACACAGATATATTATACACACACAGATATATTATACACACACACACAGATATATTATACACACACACACAGATATATTATACACACACAGATATATTATACACACACACAGAGATATATTAAACACACACAGATGTATTATATATGCACACACACAGATATATTAAACACACACACAGATATATTATACATATACACACACACACACACACATATATATTATACACACACACACACAGATATATTATACATACAAACACACACATATATTATACACACAGCTATATTATACACACACACACACACACACACACACAGATATATTATACATACAAACACACACATATATATTATACACACACACAGATATATTATACACACACACACACACACAGATATATTATACACACACACAGATATATTATACACACACACATATATATTATGCACACACAGATATATTATATATACCAGTACAGTACACACAGATATATTATACACACACACACAGATACAGTTAGGTCCGGAAATAATTGGACACGGACACAATTTTCATAATTTTGGCTCTGTACGCCACCACAATGGATTTGAAATGAAACAACGGAGATGCAATAGAAGTGCAGACTTTCAGCTTTAATTCAAGGGGTTGAACAAAAATATCGTATGAAACGTTTAGGAATTGCAACCATTTTCATACACAGGCCCCTTATTTCAGGGGCTCAAATGTAATTGGACAAATTATCACAATCATATATACAGTAAAATGTTAATTTTTAATACTTTGTCGAGAATCCTTTGCAGGCAATGACTGCTTGAAGTCTGGAACGCATGGACATCACCAAACGCTGGGTTTCCTCCTTTGTGATGCTTTGCCAGGCCTTTACTGCAGCTGTCTTCAGTTGTTGTTTGTTCGTGGATCTTTCTGCCTTAAGTTTTGTTTTCAGCAAGTGAAATGCATGCTCGATCAGATTGAGATCAGGTGATTGACTCGGCCATTGCAGAATATTCCACTTCTTTGCCTTAAAAAACTCCTGGGTTGCTTTCGCAATATGTTTTGGGTCATTGTCCATCTGTAAAGTAAAGCACCGTCCAATCAACTTCGCTGACTTTGGCTGAATCTGAGCAGACAATATATATATATATATATATATATATATATATATATACACATACACTTCAGAATTCATCTGGCTGCTTATGTCACATCATCAATAAACACTAGTGACCCAGTGCCATTGTAAGCCATGCATGCCCATGCCGTCACACTGCCTCCACGTGTTTTACAGATGATGTGGTATGCTTCGGATCATGAGCCGTTCCAAGCCTTCTCCATACTTTTTTCTTCCTATCATTCTGGTACAGGTTGATCTTAGTTTCATCTGTCCAAAGAATGCTGTTCCAGAACTGGGCTGGCTTTTTTAGATATTATTTGGCAAAGTCTAATCTGGCCTTTCTATCATTGAGGCTTATGAATGGTTTGCACCTTGTGGAGAACACTCTGTGTTTGCTCTTGTGAAGTCTTCTCTTTATGGTAGACATGGATAATGATATACCTACCTCCTGGAGAGTGTTCTTCACTTGACTGGATGTTGTGAAGGGGTTTTTCTTTATCATGATAAGGATACTACGATAATCCACCACTGTTGTCTTCCGTGGACGTCCAGGCCTTTTTGTGTTGCAGAGCTCACCAGTGTGTTCTTTTTTTCTCAGAATGTATCAAACTGTTGATTTGGCCACTCGTAATGTTCCTGCTATCTCTCTGATGGATTTTCTTTTTTTTCCGCAGCCTAAGGATGCCCTGTTTCACTTGCATTGAGAGCTCCTTTGACCGCATGTTGTGGGTTCACAGCAACAGCTTCCAAATGCGAATGCCACACCTGGAATCAACTCCACACCTTTAACCTGCTTAATTGATGATGAAATAACGAAGGAATAGCCCGCACCTGTCCATGAAACAGCATTTGAGACAATTGTCCAATTACTTTTGGTCCCTTGAAAAAGAGAGGGCTACATATTAAAGAGATGTAATTCCTAAACCCTTCCTCCAATTTGGATGTGAATACCCTCAAATTAAAGCTGATAGACGGCACTTTAAGTCCTTATTCATTATTTAACTGTAACTTGAATTTATTTTGGTACACAGAAGAAATAACAAAACTTGTATCTGTGTCCAATTATTTCCAGACCTAACTGTATATTATACATACACAAAGATATATTATACACGCACACAGATATATTATACATACACACAAATATATTACACACAAATATATTATACATACATAAACAGATATATTATACATACATACACACAGATATATATTATATATATATATATATATATATATATATATAATGTGTGTGTGTATGTATATATATATACACATACAAGCATGAATAATATACATACATGAATATTTTATGCATACATATACATACTGTACACACTTAAATGTATACTTTTAATATATGTTTTTATATATTACATGTACATACATATACACTGTTAATTATATACACATACAGTATATAAATGAAACATATACATACAAACATGTTTTTATATACATATGTACGTATATAAATATGTCTTATACACATGTTTATTATTCATTACTATACATACATGCACATGCATACATATATGAAAGCCATCTCGCTGTGCCCATATACAGTATACAGCACTGCCGGGCACGTAGTCCCGGGCATTAATGCCCAGCCCTTAGTAACACCGTACACATGTTCTGTGGGTCACATAAAACATGGCTGAAGAGATCCGCGACAGGCGGTGTGGCTCAGCGCAGCTCCGTGACAGGCGGTGTGGCTCAGCGCAGCTCCGTGACAGGCGGTGTGGGCCAGCGCAGCTCCGCGACAGGCGGTGTGGGTCAGCGCAGCTCCGTGACAGGCGGTGTGGCTCAGCGCAGCTCCGTGACAGGCGGTGTGGCTCAGCGCAGCTCCGTGACAGGCGGTGTGGCCCAGCGCAGACCCGCGACAGGCGGTGTGGCTCAGCGCAGCTCCGTGACAGGCGGTGTGGCTCAGCGCAGCTCCGTGACAGGCGGTGTGGCTCAGCGCAGCTCCGTGACAGGCGGTGTGGCCCAGCGCAGATCCGTGACAGGCGGTGTGGCCCAGCGCAGATCCGTGACAGGCGGTGTGGCCCAGCGCAGCTCCGTGACAGGCGGTGTGGCCCAGCGCAGATCCGTGACAGGCGGTGTGGCCCAGCGCAGATCCGTTACAGGCGGTGTGGCCTAGCGCAGCGCAGATCCATGACAGGCGGTGTGGCCCAGCGCAGCGCAGAACCGTGACAGGCGGTGTGGGTCAGCGCAGATCCGTGACAGGCGTTGTGGCTCAGCACAGATCCGTGACAGTGGTGTGGCCCAGCGCAGATCCATGACAGGCGGTGTGGGTCAGCGCAGATCCGTGACAGGCGTTGTGGCTCAGCACAGATCCGTGACAGCGGTGTGGGTCAGCGCAGATCCATGACAGGCGGTGTGGGTCAGCGCAGATCCGTGACAGGTGGTGTGGCCCAGCGCAGATCCATGACAGCGGTGTGGCCCAGCGCAGATCCATGACAGCGGTGTGGCCCAGCGCAGATCCATGACAGGCGGTGTGGGTCAGCGCAGATCCGTGATAGGCGGTGTGGCTCAGCACAGATCCGTGACAGCGGTGTGGCCCAGCGCAGATCCATGACAGGCGGTGTGGGTCAGCGCAGATCCGTGACAGCGGTGTGGCCCAGCGCAGATCCATGACAGGCGGTGTGGGTCAGCGCAGATCCGTGACAGGTGGTGTGGCCCAGCGCAGATCCATGACAGCGGTGTGGCCCAGCGCAGATCCATGACAGGCGGTGTGGGTCAGCGCAGATCCGTGATAGGCGGTGTGGGTCAGCGCAGATCCGTGACAGGTGGTGTGGCCCAGTGCAGATCCGTGACAGGTGGTGTGGCTCAGCGCAGATCCATGACAGGCGGTGTGGGTCAGCGCAGATCCGTGACAGGTGGTGTGGCCCAGCGCAGATCCATGACAGCGGTGTGGCCCAGCGCAGATCCATGACAGGCGGTGTGGGTCAGCGCAGATCCGTGATAGGCGGTGTGGCTCAGCGCAGATCCGTGACAGCGGTGTGGCCCAGTGCAGATCCATGACAGGCGGTGTGGGTCAGCGCAGATCCGTGACAGCGGTGTGGCCCAGCGCAGATCCATGACAGGCGGTGTGGGTCAGCGCAGATCCGTGACAGGTGGTGTGGCCCAGCGCAGATCCATGACAGCGGTGTGGCCCAGCGCAGATCCATGACAGGAGGTGTGGGTCAGCGCAGATCCGTGATAGGCGGTGTGGGTCAGCGCAGATCCGTGACAGGTGGTGTGGCCCAGTGCAGATCCGTGACAGGTGGTGTGGCTCAGCGCAGATCCGTGACAGGTGGTGTGGCCCAGTGCAGATCCGTGACAGGTGGTGTGGCTCAGCGCAGATCCGTGACAGGTGGTGTGGCTCAGCGCAGATCCGTGACAGGTGGTGTGGCCCAGTGCAGATCCGTGACAGGTGGTGTGGCCCAGTGCAGATCCGTGACAGGTGGTGTGGCTCAGCGCAGATCCGTGACAGGTGGTGTGGCCCAGTGCAGATCCGTGACAGGCGGTGTGGGTCAGCGCAGATCCGTGACAGGCGGTGTGGGTCAGCGCAGATCCGTGACAGGCGGTGTGGCTCAGCGCAGATCCGTGACAGGCGGTGTGGCTCAGCGCAGATCCGTGACAGGTGGTGTGGCTCAGCGCAGATCCGTGACAGGTGGTGTGGCTCAGCGCAGATCAATACCTGATCAATATCTAACAATACCTGATCAATATTATTGTCATTTATCTGCGGAGCGCTGACATACTCTGCAGCGCGGTACAATGGGGTACAGAGTTATGTATACTACAAACATATGAACAGTTACATACAGGTGAGGGCGAACCTGCAGGAAATGGGGGCCCTGCTGCTGAGAGCGTACACTTTGGGCGTCTGCTCATTGTGGGATGAGGTGCGGCTCAGCTTAAGAACATGACCCAGTCTGACAGCTGAAGCCATTGAGGTTTGGGGGGTGGGGAGGTGTTACGTAGGGTGGAGACTGGTCCAGCCACACAGCTGATCCCAATGGGTTTGCAGGGGGTGGGGGTGTTGGAGGGATGGCGAGTAGGCTTCCCTGGAAAGGTGAGTTTTCAGGGAGTTTTTCAACATCTGAAAGCTGGGGGGAGAGTCTGATGGTGCGTGGGGGGGGGGGAGGGAGAGTCTGATGGTGCGTGGGGGGGGGGAGAGTCTGATGGTGCGTGGGGGGGGGGAGAGTCTGATGGTGCGTGGGGGGGGGGGGGAGAGTCTGATGGTGCGTGGGGGGGGGGGGAGAGTCTGATGGTGCGTGGGGGGGGGGGGAGAGTCTGATGGTGCGTGGGGGGGGGGGGGGGGAGAGTCTGATGGTGCGTGGGGGGGGGGGAGAGTCTGATGGTGCGTGGGGGGGGGGGGGGGGGAGAGTCTGATGGTGCGTGGGGGGGGGGGGGGAAATTCCCAGAGAGAGGGGGCAGCCCGGGAGAAGTCTTACAGGCGAGAGTGAGCGGAGGTAATGAGGCAGGAGGAGAGGCGGATATAGTGGGCAGAACGTAGGGGGCGTTTGGGGTTATATTTGGGGATGAGGGCTGAGATGTAAGGGGGGCAGCATCATTGAGACCTTTTAAAGTAATTACTAGTGTTTTAAAATAAATTCTAGAGGCTATAGGAAGCCAGTGTAGGGATTTGCACGGTGGCGCAGCAGACGTGGAGCGGTGAGTGAGGTAAATGAGTCTGGCAGCAGCATCAGCGTTTTGGGTGGCTTGGAGTTAGGACAGGCGGACACAGGGAATACTAACTGGGAGAAGGTTGCAGTAATCCAGGCGGGACAGGATGAGGGAGTGGATTAGGATTTTAGTTGCATCATGAGTGAGAAAAGGGTGAATTCTGGTGATATTTCATAGTTGGAGACGGCAGGACTTCGTGAGGGACTGAATGAGAGGAGAGAAATATGTGAGAGAGAGGGAGAGAAATATGTGAGAGAGAGGGAGAGAAATATGTGAGAGAGAGGGAGAGAAATATGTGAGAGAGGGAGAGAAATATGTGAGAGATAAGAGAGGGGAGGGGAGAGAGAGAGGGAGAAACAGTTGAGAGGGAGGGAGAGATGGAGAGAAACAGGTAAGAGGAGGGAGAGAACAGGTGCGAGAGGGAAAGAGAGAGAGGAGGGAAGGAGGGGGAGGGGGGGAAAAAAGAGAAAAAGAAAAAGAGAGAGAGAGAGGGGGGAGAAAGGGAGAGAAAAAGAGAGGGGGAAGGGAAGAGAGAGGGGAGACAGATGGAAACAGGTGAGAGGGTGAGAGAGAGAGACGAAGAGAGAGGAAGACAAAGATAGGGAGAGAAGGAGTGAGGCAAACTGGAGAGAAAGTGGGAGGGAGAGAGAGAGATAGAGAAAAACAGGTGAGGGGCTGAAAGAGAGAGAAGGAAAGAAGAAAGAGAAGCTAAAAAAGATGAAAATTAAGAGAAGAGGGGAGACAGATGATAAAGGTGGAGTAAGGGAAATGTGTGCGAGTGGAGAGAGAGAGTGTTTGGGAGTGAGGGAGAGAGGGAGGGAGAGAAAAAAGTTTGGGGGAGAGAGAGTTTGCGAGAGAGAGTTTGGGAGTGAGAGAGGGAGAGAAAGGAGGGAGAGAGGGAAGGAGTGAGTTTGGGAGAGAGAGTGTTTGGGTGGGAGGAGAGAGAGAGTGTTTGGGTGGGAGGGAGGGAGAGAGTGTTTGGGTGGGAGGGAGGGAGGGAGAGAGTGTTTGGGTGGGAGGGAGGGAGGGAGAGAGTGTTTGGGTGGGAGGGAGGGAGGGAGAGAGTGTTTGGGTGGGAGGGAGGGAGGGAGAGAGTGTTTGGGTGGGAGGGAGGAGGGAGAGAGTGTTTGGGTGGGAGGGAGGGAGAGAGTGTTTGGGTGGGAGGGAGGGAGAGAGTGTTTGGGTGGGAGGGAGGGAGAGAGTGTTTGGGTGGGAGGGAGGGAGAGAGTGTTTGGGTGGG